>NC_084859.1:16058497-16358497 GCF_951802175.1 Populus nigra
CATGCTGCATTTCTTTTCTTTTCTTGTTAATGCTTTTATCCTTTTGTGCTTCCAAATATATCTACCAATAACATATTTATTTTAAAAAATAAAATATAGTAACTAAAATTCTGAATGCTTCATTTTATACACTCTTGTTTTTTATTTGATATAATTTTTAACTTTAATAATTAAACATAATATTCCAATAAATTTTGATTACTTAAAAAAAACGTATTTTATAACTATATTGAAAATAAGAGGTAATGTAGAGGGCGTCTGATATAACACGTGATTTTGAATATTCTTAAGTGTTTTTGGTTTGAAAAAAATTAAATTAATGTTTTTTAATGTTTTTTTTATAATTTTAATGTTATGTGTTAAAAATTAAAAAAATTATTTTCAAAAACAGCACAACTATCTAGAACATTTACAGCATTTATGAATAAAACTTGTTACAAAGTTGGAGTGGGAATAAAACTATTCTATAAATTGAACATTAATTTATTAAAAGAACCGGGAAAACACGTGATGCAGGTGTCAGAGCCATGGTTTTTCCTGTACGCATTTCTTTTCTTGGGGGCATACGGTCAAGATTTTCTTGACTTCATGTTAGCTGGCGGATCAATCCAGAGATGGTGGAGTGATCAGAGATTTTGGATCATAAGGGGAATATCAAGTTACGTATTTGGTTCCGTAGAGTTCTTCCTCAAGTTCTTGGGAATTTCAGCATTTGGCTTCAATGTGACAAGCAAAGTAGTAGATCATGAACAAAGTAAAAGATATGGACAAGGGATCTTCGAGTTTGGGGTACATTCACCCATGTTTGTGACCCTAACAGCGGCAGCCATAATTAATTTAATCTCATTTTCCCAAGGGCTTGTTGAAGTTTTCAGAGGAAACAATTTGGAGGGACTATTCGTGCAGATGTTCATATCTGGTTTTGCAATGGTGAATTCTTGGCCAATTTATGAAGCCATTGCATGGAGAAAGGATGAGGGGAAAATGCCTATTAAAACCAGTATTATTGCAACACTTCTGGCAGGTACATTGTATACTGCATCTTGTTTCGTTTTCTTGTAAGAACATTAATGAGGACTTGTCGATGAATAATTTATTGCGGCATTGCTCCTTCGAATGTCCTCTTCTTTTCTTATATTAAAAGAAGGTTCACTTAATTTTGCCATCCATTTACCTTTTCCCTTGTATATTAGCGTATCTGACAACTAGCGATCACACCTCGATCGAGGTGAGGGCTTGCACGAGTTTGAATCGGTGCCCCCACGTTTTGTATACATTTATAACGTATGGTTTTGTAATTTTCATCCACACTTCAACCCATAACTTGAAACAGATAATGCTTAGGAATTAGAACCCTTAATTGAGGGACAAAGAGATTTGAAGAGAAGAATAGGAAGAGAGAACAAGCTATGGAGAAGAAACCGTAGAAAGTAGCAAAAGGGAAGAAGAACAAAGCTAGAGAAAAAAAAAAAGAGAAAGTTGCAACTCTACAAATTTTATTAATTCATAAAAACCTAACCATAGCTTTAATGAATGGAAAAAAATTACATATAAATAGAGCAACCATAACATCCTTAATCAAAACTAACAAAAATAATTATGACCTACTAAATAAATGTTTAATAAAACAATATATTTTATTATTTATAATCAAACACGGATACAAATTGTATGTCGAGTTCAGGTACCTTTAAATGGTGGCTGTACAAATTTTGATAATTTTTTAATTTAAATTTAATTTTTTTATCTCTTTAGATAGTTTTGTTGTACTAATATTAAAAATAATTTATTTTTTAATATATTTTTAAATAAAAAAAATATTTTAAAAAATATTCATTACCACACCACTAATCATTTATAAATCTAAATTTGCGTTGATCACATACCTAAGTGAGGTCAATTTTCAAATATCAGCATTCCTTGTAAGATTGTCAAAAGATTTGCAATCGGGGTGCATGGCTTGAGCTGGAAGTGGATGCGTACTGCATTGTGATGTAGATAAAAATTATCCCAATGCTTTTACTAGAAACTATATCATAATTAAATTCAATTAATATGACAAACACACACAAAGAAAACACTTTCATTTACCCAAACTTCAAGCTATCCACTAAAGTTCCGCCATACACAAAGTAGATAAAAAAAAAATGATTCCAAGGGGAAAAAAAACACCTTCAATATTTCCAGTTCTTTCTGATTCCGACATCAAACATTTTATGTAGAACAAAATTTTAACAAAATCATCTACTATTTCTAATAACTCCAATCCCAAGCTTTAATCTTTATTTTCTTCCTATATTTCCTTATACTTGCAATTTTTCAACATGACGGGGAAGATGAATAGGTGAGCTTGAAGTTTTTGTTTTTGTTGTTTTTCTGGGGAAAGAGAGAGTTTAGGAATGGGATATCAATAGACTAGCCAAGTTAAAAACTAAATTGAATCTCTTCTTCCACTTTTTTTTCGAATTCAGACGTTTGTATCAAATTATTGTTATGGGATTTGATGTATTAAGTGGCCTAATTATCTTGGAACTGGATGTTCTTTCAACGACGAGCTTTACACGGAAATCCATCAAGCCTCGCATCACCAGAGATTCCTGAACTAGCCCCAGACCAAATCGTGGACAAGCATGTCCAATCGCAGTCAGTTCTAGCACATTAAATGTAGCAAGTTGCAATTATAAAAGCCAAAGCAACTAAGAGCGTTTTTGACAGTGTGGTTGTGGGTGCTTTTTAAATAACTTTTCGTGCCAAAATACATGCTAACGATGTTTTTTCATTTTTTTAAAAATATTTTTGACATCAGCACATCAAAACGATCCAAAACGTACAAACCATATTAAATTTTAACCAAAAAAAAAATTTTCAAATTTTTTAGGAACGCTGCCACAACCGCGTTCCCAAACGGGCTCTTAACAGAACAATTGAAAACGCGGCTGCGGTTGTATTTCTAAAAGTTTTAAAAAATTTTTTTATTAAAATTTAATATGATTTGTATGTTTTGGATCATTTTAATGTATTTATATCAAAAATAATTTTTTAAAAATAAAAAAAATCATTGGCATGAATTTTGGCATGAAAAGTTATTTGAAAAGCACTCGCAACCACACTGCCAAACACGCTCATAAATAACTCATCGAATGATTCTCGATTTTATAATTAAATGGTGTTGGAGAATATAATAGTAATTATTTTTTAAAATATTTTTTAATATTTTTTTATTTTATTATATCAAAACGTTTCAAAAATATTAATTTTAAATAAAAAAATTTAATTTTTTTAGAAATACAGGTGGGATAGTATTCCTAAATAGTACTTGTTCAAATTTGAATTATTTTTTAGATTTTTATTGTGTTAAAGTTAAAAATTATTTTAAAAAATAATTGTTACTACAATATTACATATCATTTAAATATTGATGTACTTATAAAAAAATTCATATAATTGTAACATCATATAAAAAATATTATAAACAAAACATATTACATGAATATTTAAACAAAATATATCTATATTTTGAAACTCCATACAATTACAGACACATATATGATTGCCGAATTTCTTATTAAACTCTATTTTATAAAAACAATATTTTGGATTACATATTAACGTAATTTATTTCATAAAATCTTAAGCAAATTGTTTATTCTTTTAATTTTCACAAGTTTATAAATGAGATTGTTTACAAATTTAAACGAACTTGTGAATGTAATTCATATAATTGAGACGACTCGTGAATCCTGTTAAATTAAACTTAGCTTAAGTTAGAACTCGGTTTATTTATATAGCCAGCTTTAAAATTAGTTTTGTATAAGTTCATCATGTCCTAACAAACGAGTTCGAGCTAAGCTTTTGGAAAGTCGAGCGACTTACAAGAGGTTCGACTTATTAATGTATTTGTTAGAATGTAATATGAAATAATTTATTGTGTTGTGTTTTATTTAATAATTAAATATTTTTTTATCTAAAATGATTATTTGGCTTGATATATAAAATTATTTATTAAATTTCATCTAATAATTTTTAATGGTAAGAAATAATCATCTTCATTCTTCTATATATAAAAATATAATGCATAAATTAGTTATATATAAGTTTGGAGTTTATAGAGTGTTGTTTTCAATTAAACAAGGAAAAAAAATAAAAAAAACTATTCATTAAATTTCAATTTTCATCTAGCCATGGTTGGAATGTTTACTTGATGATTGTTTGGGAATTCTAAAATTTTAAATTTTATTTTATTTAAAATTAGTATTTTTTATGTTTTTAAATTATTTTAATATTCTAATATCAAAAATAATTTTTAAAAAATAAAAAATATATTATTTTAATAAATTATTAAATAAAAAATACTTTATAAAAAAACAATAACATACTATATCATCTAGTCTGTATAGCTAAGAACTATACAAGACCAGTCATTGCTCCTGAGATACTACACCACCAGAAAGCATGGAGGGTCGACCAAAAGAATCCGGCACTACAAAAGCCTCTACCGGTGGTGGTCCTCCTCCTCTTCGCACGGTTAAGCCCATGCGAATAACAATTTTCAACCGCATGTTTGCCACAGTTTATGCTCTTGCCATTTTTGCTCTATTCTATCACCATACAAAAACACTGCTGTGCTCCCCAACTTTAGTCGCCTTCTCTATAAACCTCGCCTTGTCACTCTCCGACTTCGTCCTTACTTTCATGTGGATCAACACGCAGACTTTTCGCATGTGTCCAGTCTATCGTAAGCAATTCCCTGAAAATGTTGAAAAAGTCATGAAAAGAAGTGATTTTCCAGCTTTAGACGTGTTCATATGCACTGCTGATCCATACAAGGAGCCACCAATAGGTGTAGTGAATACGGCTTTATCAGTGATGGCTTATGACTATCCAACAGAGAAGATTTCAGTCTATGTATCTGATGATGGAGGCTCAGCCTTGACTCTTTTTTCTTTCATGGAGGCTGCTAAGTTTTCTACCCACTGGCTACCATTTTGCAAGAAGAATAATATACTAGAGAGGAGCCCTCAGGCATATTTTGAATCCAATCATCCTTGCACCTCCGAGACTGAGAAGATTGAGGTAAGATACTTTAAGATTATGTTTTCATTCATAAAAGAATATTTTCTACATATACACGAGACTTTAACGTAGTGTTTTAGTCGCGTACATGTAGAAAAATGAGAATAAGCATGAATTCTCAAAGACTGATTTGTTTCTCTTTTCATAACGAGATCTAATGAATCTTGAGATGCACCATCAAAATCTGAAGACTTAACCATTTTTTTCCGCCATCTAAAAATGCTCAGGCATTCTTTTTAATGCTCTCTTCCTTTTATTTAATTTCTTATACTTGCTATTTTTCATATTTATGAATTAAATCATCATTTTTTACGTGTAGGCTAAGATCTGCCCATGTGTGTATGGAAATTAAAATTGAGTACTTTTAAGATGAAGGCATGCTATCTATATTAAAACAACATGATTTTTTAAACTTTACTTCTTATAACTTGAATAATTAAGGTTCTGAACTTTGATAGTTAAGAAACGAATTCGTTTTTTCTAGTAATTAATTGCTAGAAAATTGCATTTTCAATGAGAGAGTCTTAATTAATTAAGACATGCGTACATAAAGGGGGCTATTTAATTGGAAATAAACTGATTACTGAAGTGGAAAGTTAATTAGTTCTTTTGAATATAATTAAGGAGCTTTAAGCAAGGATAAACAAATAATATTATATATATATATATATATATATATAAAGAAAGGGTAAATAATAAGAGATAATGGACCGACCGATCGGCGTATTCTATCATGTGGCATAGAATTGATGCCATCGATGATGAGCATAATAAAGACAGGTGTGATATAAAAAATCAGTAGCAGCGCGTATCCATTGCACAGCTTTTTGTGCTGTCATCTTGGTGGACATTTGTGAGTAAAAGAGGGACCCGTCCTCTATTATTTATAATCTTGCGTCCACACCTCAGAACCATCTCGAGCAAATTTTTTATATTTTCCTCGAGATATTAAATTCATTGCGCCGTGTCGTCACCGACAGGTAGAGTTGCAACTTAGGTTTCTTGGCAGAAACATTTCTAAATATTATTATACATAAATTGAAATAATACTAATAAAAAGAAAATGGATCAAATCACATTCCTGCTCTATAACAATGTTATTGCTATTAAATTCGACACTGAAATACAATCCATTCAAGTGCTAGAGTTGTATATTGGGTCAGTCTATAAGTAGTTGGATTATCTATATATTTTTTTTTCATTTTTAAGTGAAAACAATTCAGTTTCTTACAAATCATAAGTCCTAGTTTTAACCTCTCTTTTCTCTTCTACACTCCTCGAAATCACCCAAAACAAATACACTTGGTTTACAGAGAAGTCGTAAACTAGCCCCAACCCCATACCACCCCACCAAGATAACAAATTTCTAAGTGAGCATTATATATTAAAAAGAGCTATTTGGTATTTAAAAGATATTGTAGCTATAGAGACATTTATATTATTTATTGAAAAAGTTAAATGATTTTTCTGCATCTCTACCCAAAGAATTTAGCACTGGCTTCAGCATATAATTCTTTTCATATGATTTATTTATTATTTTTTAAATTAATTAGAAATAAATAAATTTTATAATTTTATTTATTTTTTTATCGAGTTATTTAAATTTTATAATTTAGATTATGAGTTTGATCGAAAATTCCTGATTAACTAAGTCTAATATACTAGGGTCATATATTTGTCATGGATGTTTTTCATATGTATATATATTTTTTATTTTAACACTTCAACATCATTATTTGAAGAAAAAAAAAGCATGACATCGAGAAGAAGCAGGCAGCAAGTAATTAACTATATGCCTTGAGTGGTAAAGAAAAAAAATCATTTATCTAGAGATTTCAAGTTTGAGTGGGTTTCTTAAAGAAGTTGCGTATTTGCATCTAATTAATCCCACTAAAGAAGATAATTCTAAACTCTGGTCTCAATATAGTTGCCACGAGGTCTCCCTAGATGTGTGTGGGTGTGAAAGGTGCAATGCATCTGGTTAATCTCACCAAAGGAGATATTCTAAAATTTAATCTCAGTGTAGGTGCATCGAAGCCTCCTTAACTGTGTGTGAATGTGAAAGGTGAATGTACCTTAGACACTACATGTGATTTTTCTTGAAAAAGGAAATACTACGTGTAAGGTTTCAATTGGAAGAAACCCAAAACAATATTTGTTCCGAAATTAGATTCAAATCAATAAATTACGTAGTTGTTGGTTTGTTTGGAGCCATCATGCCAGGCCGAGAGAGGCTTTTAATATTCCCCTATTTTGTTTTCTCTTTCGCCCGATTACAATTTCGGTCCGTGCATGGTGTTCAATGAATTTTCCCGACATATGAAAAAAGATAAATTAAAATAAATTTAATTAGTTGATGAAAATTCCTGATAACGTGTTTTTTTCTCAACATGTAAGGATTAGTGAAACCTGAAATGATTAGTTTTAAATATGTAATAAGGTGATGTATAGAAGCATGAAAGCCAAGGTAGAGCATGCTCTTGAGAAGGGAGAAGTAGATGATCAGTATATCACTGGCCTGGATCAACAACATGAGATTTTCCACAAATGGACTGATAACTTCACACGACAAGACCATCCCGCTGTCATTCAGGTTTGCATTTCCATCACAGCTTCTAAAACCTTTTCTTAGAGACAAATATATACAAAGACACATTAATCACAGGAGTTGTTATAAATTCATTATCACATGAATAACCAGGCCAGTTCATATGAATATTTATATATATATATATATATATATATGTATATGTATATATTATCCGCATAATGTGATTGGTTTGATTCACATATGTATATATATACCCACATCCTATATACGTATTTGTTTGAACTATGAGCAGGTTCTACTAGATGCAAGCAAGGACAAAGACATCGCTGGTAACTTGATGCCAAATCTCATCTACGTTTCAAGAGGAAAATGCAAGGCTTTACCTCATCATTTCAAAGCCGGTGCCCTCAATGCCTTGGTAAATAAATTATATGCCTCTCCACAATCACAAACTTTTAGGTTCAATTTTTTTTTAAAAAAAAAGGTATCATCGGTTTTTGCATGTCAAGATTAAATCTCTTTTTTTTTCAGTCTTAAACAAACCATTTACACACCTTTTTAAGTGTATATATGTTAAAGATCGCACACATAAATATAGAAAATATCACAATAAAAAAAATTTAATCAACACAATGATTTTTCATTGTTAGGTTATGCCTGCATCCACAAAGAGAAGAAATTTTACTATATTAGGAGGAACTTCAAATATACCTTGTATTGCATACTGATTTCTCTTACGAGCTCATTTTGTTTGTAGCACACAATAGCATATAAAATCATTAAAAGAAAAAAACCTAGACCCAAGCATATATTAATTTGTAAAGAATATGTGTAAGTTAAATGATTAGTCATAATTCTAATGCTACAATAATTCTTTTTTTCCAAACAAAACAATATTAGGTCTATAAAGTATACATTATTCAAAATGAAATTATACAACAAAGATTTGAATCCACTGTCTTACTGCGCCATGTAAGTTATAGCATAAAGATTTGAATTCATGTTGCTAGCTAGTTATTAATGGATTAATGCACGTTTCTCTTACTGCTATTGTAGCTACGAGTATCAAGCAGCATGACCAATGCACCAACAATCTTGACTCTAGATTGCGACTTCTGCTCGAATGATCCACAAACACTTCTACGGGCAATGTGTTATCTATGCGATCCAGCAATTAGGTCCACATTAGCGTACGTTCAGTTTCCTCAGATATATCGTGGAATCAATAAAAACGACATCTATTGTGGTGAATATAAACGTTTGTTTGTAATTAATACAATGGGGATGGATGGAGTAGAGGGTCCTAATTATGTTGGAACTGGATGTTTCTTTCGTCGGAGAGCTTTCTTTGGAAGTCCATCAAGCCTAATATCACCAGAGATTCCTGAACTATTCCCAGACCATGTTGTGGACAAGCCCATCCAATCCCAGTCAGTTTTGGCACTGGCACATCAAGTAGCAGATTGCAATTATGAGAACCAAACCGACTGGGGCTCTAAGGTAAGTCCATGATTAATGCTCAAGATTAACGTTATTTATTGTGTTGTTATGCTTGCAATAGTATAACTGGTTGTAAAATATGCAGATTGGATTCAGATATGGATCATTGGTGGAGGATTATTACACAGGTTTTAGGTTGCAATGCGAGGGGTGGAAAGGCATTTTCTGTAATCCTGAAAGGCCTGCGTTTTTTGGTGATGTTCCCATCAACTTGGCTGATGCTCTGAATCAACAAAAGAGATGGTCAATTGGACTTCTTGAAGTTGGCTTCTCAAAACATAGCCCTGCAACCTTCGGCGTTAGATCCAAGGGTATCTTAATGGGCCTTGGCTATGCACAGTTAGCATTTTGGGCCATATGGTCTATTCCAATCACCACATATGCTTTCCTTCCCCAGCTAGCTCTTCTCAACCGAGTTTCTATATTCCCAAAGGTGTGCTATTCTTTTCTTCTAAGAATAAAACAAAGTTTCTTTCAGGGAAAAAAGAACAAGAAAAAAGAATCCTCCTCTCTGACATGAATTTAGAAAGCCGTAGCAATTAGAGATGGAGTCGCTTGAAGGCCAATGAGATATTCGAGTGATCTATCATTTAGCTACTTAAATTGGTTCTATAGAAGTTTCTTTGTTGAATTTATCGTAACATTTGTTGCAGGTTTCAGAGTCATGGTTTTTCTTGTATGCGTTTCTCTTCCTTGGGGCCTATGGACAAGACTGTCTTGACTTTGTCTTAGCCGGTGGATCAGTCCAGAGATGGTGGAATGATCAGCGATTTTGGCACATAAGGGGAGTGACGTGTTATTTATTTGGTTCTATAGAGTTCTTCCTCAAGTTCTTGGGAATTTCAGCATCTGGCTTTACCGTCACAAGCAAAGCAGTTGATGCTGAACAGAGTAAAAGATACGAACAAGGGATATTTGAGTTTGGGGTACATTCACCCATGTTTGTCTCCCTAACATTGGCGGCCATAATTAATTTAATCTCATTTTCCCAAGGGCTTGTTGAAGTCTTCGGAGGAAACAATTTGGAGGGACTATTTGTGCAGATGTTCATATCAGGTTTTGCTGTGGTGAATTGTTGGCCAATTTACGAAGCCATAGCTTTGAGAAATGACAACGGAAAAATGCCTATCAAAACCACCATCATGGCAACCCTTCTGGCAGGCGCATTATATATGGCAGCTTCTTTCATTTTCAAGTAAGAATTCATACGAGGGTTTTTTGGGTTGTCCTCAATTAAATGCGAGTCGATGCAGATTCTCCTTTCCTTTCCTTTCCTTTCCTTTCCGTTCCTATCACCGGATTCATGTCAAGTGAATTCACCGGCCCTACTTGTTTCCTAGAATTATATGACATGTTAGTTGAATCTTCGCCTTCCAGTTATTATTTTCTTTTTTCTTTTTTTCTGCGTGCTTTCCTTCATTGACTACGAAAAATTATAAGGTGCTAATAGAATAATTGATGATATTCTATTAATTACTTTCTAAATCTATTTAAAATAAATAAATAATCCTAAATGAAAATATTCAAATCAGGTGATTTTTGCAGAAAAAGTAAAATCCAATTACCTTGCTGCTAGTTTTTGCTTTTATGTTTTTCTGATTCTGACTCTAAGACCAATTAATTTGCACTTCTTCAAGCTTTGCATTCATCGAACGGGAAAATCATATGAACCACAGGAGAGGTGAGGAAATCAGTGCGAAGAAGAGGCGACCCTATATTATATATTTGCTAAAAATCACGTGATAAACTAATTTTACGTTGTTAAGATAAATATATAATAGAGAGAAAATAAGAATCCAGATTTCATATTTATGAGGTGGGTCTTATTTCTTACATTGAAAAGGAAATAATTTTGATAGAAAAGAAAAGATGATAATAATAAATTAATAATCCAATAAAACCTCTACCCTCTGTTTGACTTGCAGGGCTTGGATTTAACGAAGATGATAATAATATTGGAGAGGAGCCGAATTCGGAAAACTTACACTTGTCTATCCTGCGTTCTATAGGATTCTTTTTTATGTACTAGACCTACCAGGCCTCTCAATATATTTCTCTTGTTGTAGCTGTAAAGGCTGGGACAAGATGCCACCGGACATTTCATGCCGAGCCTGATTTACAACTCTAGAGCCGAAAGCAAGAGCACTTCAAACCACCACTTGAGAGCCTGTGCCCTAAATTAATGTCCTTGTATATATCTGTGCTACCCCATGACCAAAACTGTTGCGGACCACATGTTCCTTTGGTTTAGCTTTAGCACACACTGATTAAGTATTGACGATAGGATTTAAAGTTAAGTTTTAATAAAAAAAAAAACTCACAAATATTATAAAAATTAATAGAAAACTATAAAAATAATAACTTTGTTTAATAAAATACAGTGAAAGGTATATAAACAAATTAACAAATATGTAAACTAATTTTCAATCACAGTCTATGTATATGTCTCTCTTCCCCCACTGCCTCTCATGGATTCATTGATTTCCTTCTCAGGCCCTTGGGAATTTCCAATGGTGGTTTTACTGTGACGAACAAAGTGTAGTTGATGATAAACAAAGCAAAAGATATGACCAAGGGAACTTTGAGTTTTGAACGCATTCACCCATGTTTGTACCCCTAACAATGGCTGCCTTAATCAACTTTTAGTCTCATTTATCAGAGGTCTGGTTTAGATTTTCAAGGGAAGCAATTTGGAGTTACTATATATCATCAGTCCAAATTTTGATTGCTGGATTGCTCGCCAGCCTATGAAGCCATGATCTTGAGGAATGATAAAGGAAAGTTTCCTGCCAAAACAACTATTATTTCAACAATTCTGGCGTTCCTTTTGTGTAGCAGCTTCTTTCATTTTCTAGGAAGAAAATTGCAAGTTTGATGTGGTCCTCTAGCATAGTTAGCTTAAACTAAAGGTTCGCTTGGGTATTGGCTCAAGATTCTATTTAACAATAAAACTCAAAGAATAAATACAATACAATATATTATCAATTATATTTTATAAAATGAAGATTATTCTTATTTAATAAAAAATTCAAGTAAATAAAGATTATTCAAGGATAAACTTGTCAAACATATATATATATATATTAAATATTCTAAAAAATTTCATTTATAGTTTTGATAAAGGCACCTGTTCACCTTAAGTTGGCTATAAATAGATGATTTTAATAAAAGAAGATCAAGATGATGCTGCCACAAAATTTCACTATATTTACGGGCAAAAAAGTTCATCTTTTCGCATGCTTCTCGTGTAATATTTTCTGCATTTAATGACATGAAATGAACTCAATCCGGATCTCGGTACAAGGCTGGCCTCATCTGTGATTTCACCAACACTATTACTAGTGACCGGCCTTTTGATATCTAACCCCTTTCAAGAAATTCTCAAAACAGAATTACGCAGCTAACTGAAAGCATGCGCATGCCATTTGGTGTTCTGCCTTGAGAACATTTGCCTATCTATTTATTTTAACTTCGTATAGAGGCAAGAATTTTCTTCATGTACTATGTCTTTGGATATGAAGAATAACAGATTCTCCATTTGGAGATCCCCTTCCATTCTCCATGGAAATGGATAGCTCAGGTAACCTGGAAGAGTCCCTCAATTGTGATGTCACACTTGATGATTCTTCCATAGGTATCACAAGCTGTTCTGTCGATCCAGCACCAACATCTTGTTATTGCTGCAGTTCTGATGTTATATTCTGAGGCTGGTGAGAGTTTGCACCAACACTAGATTGCAGCAGTAGCACAGGTCCACTAGATTGTGGCGGATTAGTACAAAATATGGTGGTGGGGAATATGACATAACATCTGCAAAGTGGACAGGTTGAGTTTGAGTGCAGCCAATGACGTATGCATTCAATGTGAAACATATGCTTGCATGATGGGATTTGAAGCAATTCCTCTTTGATCTCGAATTCGCCCAAGCAAACACAGCATCTGCAACCAAAAAGTTTCAATTAGGTTCAGTTGAATTGAAGCCTTCACCTTTTCTTTTTAAATATTCTAGATAGATTTCCTTATATCAATTGCCCTGATTTTTTTCTGTTAGCATCAAAAACTCTTTGTACAAGCTTACAGCCAATTTGCTTTCAGAAAGTAGTGGATGTAATTAGAGATTCTTCGTCGCGTTTGAAATGGGAGAAAAACTTTACTGTTTCAGTTGTCTCATCTTACAAAGTATAGACATGAAGCATCGATAGAAATTCTGATAATTTTGTTAGACTTTAGAATGATGCCCTTGGCATTTTGCTTGGTTAAGACCTCTTGGAGGGTCTAAATCTTTGCTAACCATTCTTTAGCTAACAAGAATATCTAATGGGTCTTTCAGACTCAGGTAAAAGTAGATACATTTGTGCAATTGGAAATAATGCTAGCTGGGGACCCAAAAAGGAATAGAAAGATAGGGCTCCTGTTGGACCTATGAGCAAAAAAGAACCCAAATAAAGGTCCTTAGGCTTCTAAGAACTGAAAAATCTTGTACATGCTTAACATTTCATGTCATTTTCAATAGGTTAAGTGACTAGACTTTTCTAAAGAATCTCTAAAGCCAGAAGGAATACTGTTTCCAACTTTATTTCATACATGCTTTGCCACCTCCATACGTGTCAATTGTTATAGAGATTTTAGTTCTTCACCATATTCTTATCAAGAAGCGCCTTCAGAGAAAATGGTGGATGTTATTAGAGATTCTGATTGGCATCTGATATAAAAGTGAAAGCTCTTCTGCCTCGCTAGCCTGTAAAGGATGGTTCATAGGGATTGCTTCTTTACTAGATAACTGAGCATGAGTTTAAGGGGGATGTGAATAGTGAGAACTTATCTAAGGCCCTTTTCCCATGTTTACAAATTAGAGAAACTTTGTTGAAGGTGAATATAAATCTTCCAGTTTTTCAGTGAATTGCCCTCGTCAGCATATGATCATTACTGCAATATAACCCTAAATTGAGTACATGTTGTAGGGCAGGATAAATACTAGCTCACATCATATGAATTAAGTAATTATCTTAAGTGGAAATTGAGTAAAGTGACAACTTACTGAGAGTCCTTTGTCCTTAATTCTTCATCAAACAAGACTTTTGGAAGCTTGTTTGTAATCTCTTCCTTCTGATAAATCTATAAATATAATCATTGAAACAAGAAAAAATATTAGAAAAATCTTAAGATGATAGCTGTAGTGCTGAGTAGCAAACCATCACTATAGTACACAGCTAAATTTCAAAAGCACAACATAAAAACAAAGAAATGCTCCAGTTTTCTGCCTTTCCTTTTTTCCTTGCTGCATGCATGCGGTACATGAGAGAGAAAAATGGAGAGGGGGCTTACAGAGGAGACATGATATCGAGTAGCTTGACTGGAACTCCTTTGAATTATACGTGGAGGAGATGAAAGCCAGGGAGTCCTTCTTTTGAGGTAGAACAAGTAAAACAACAGAAAAAGAATAATGGAGAAGAGGATAGGAATTGAGAATATGAAAGCCTGGTAGAGTTTTAGTTGAAGCTCTTGAGGATAAAGATGAGAAGGAGTTGGGGATTGAGGGAGGCCCATCAGTCTCCGAGATTCAAAAATGACTGGATGTAGAAAGTAATGACCAGTTCAGTTGAAGTTTCATGGAAGAGTTGCAAATGCCTAGTTGAATGTATTTATGGAGGGGGGTACAGGGAGGAAGAGAGGTGGAGGTAGTTAATCGAAAGGGGAAAAGGATACATTAATAAGGCAACCTTTGTTAATAAAATAGAAGCCAGCAAATTAGAGCTTTTGAGATCAAATTTGCATGATGACAGTATATATTCTCACTTTTTCAATGATGGGACAAGCCCATGTCTGTCCACTAAGACATGGGTCCTCTCACGAAGCACTACTGAAGACCGGTTTGTCTTCATTCTTCAAGCATGGACCTAGAACACTATCATGAGCTCTAAGATGCCTAGACTATAAGAATGCTGGACTGACAAAGAGAAGGTGAAAATGATTGGTTTGGTAATTTGGAAAAACAGGGCATTTGGTTAGCTAACGCAACTTCTAACCACCCCACATCTCATTGTACTGGTGCGTGTTTTTTGTTTTGTTTTTCCTTGCATAGAGAGATTGAGAAGACCCCACTTGCAAAAGATGACTTGAGCAGGTGGTGGTTTCTGGCAAATCTTGCTTGAACAAGATTTCTAGGAGGGTGTTTCCTACGATGTTAAGGCAGAGCCTGATTCATGGGTGGCAGGTCACTGGTCCAACAACCTTCAGATGGAAAAACATAATGGGGTTTGCAGGGTGGGTTTAACTCAACTTCAAATAATTGACACATTCCTACCATACAGATTAATACAAGACACCACTAGCCCGCTAGTATGATTAGGGCTGTATGCCTCCCCCTTGACTTGAACATCTGTTATTGTTAGATGTTAACCTAATCTTGCAATTGTTTTTTTAATTGTCAAGACATCATCAAAACTCTCTGAAAAAATAAATTTGTTTTAACTTGTAGTTTTGTTCTTCAATTTGGAGTTCAATTTTTGAGAAGTTGGAATTTTGTTGTTTTATGCAATCAAAGTTCGGGCAAG
The DNA here is from genome assembly GCF_951802175.1 of Populus nigra. Classification (NCBI taxonomy): domain Eukaryota; kingdom Viridiplantae; phylum Streptophyta; class Magnoliopsida; order Malpighiales; family Salicaceae; genus Populus; species Populus nigra. The sequence continues at coordinate 16,074,176 of NC_084859.1, forward strand.
GAATTGGAAGGAGACCCACCCCAGAGTGGTTCTTAGGGCCAAAGCTTTTGGTCTGTGCTACAAAAACATGGAAGAACCATTTTCTTGGTAACAAAAGAAGGGATTCCATAAAAAAAAAAAAAAGGTGATGTTTGTGCCCCAACTTTTTATAATTACATAAACACCAGAGTTGAGGAATAAATAATCATGACAGCATTAACAAAAACTCTAAACTGCTAGTAGAAATCACAGCACACATGTATTATTATTCACTTCAACGGTAAAAATTACGTTTTTTGCTCTTGTAAAAAAAAAAAATAGATGCCTTGTGATCTTTTTCAACAGCAAATTAGTTGATACAGTGTTAGTTACTGTCTCAAAATAAAATAAAAATAAAAATAAAAAAACAAAATTAAAAAAAGGAAACGAAACAAAATTATGTTTAATAATAATGTACAAGATAAAGTAATTGTCTTTATATTCTATTTGGTTGTGATGGACAAGACATAATAAAATATAAAAAAGTCTATTTTACTCATAATATGTATTGTTGTCAAACTTACATATTTAAAAAAATTATTAGATATTTTATTTTACTTTAGTTTATATTGAGTGTTGAGATTAATAATATTATAATAACCTTAGTTATAAAATCATGACTAACTTAACATGTTGATCCAGGACTTGGCAAGTCTAAATTAAAAAAATAGAGAAATGATTGATTCAACCTAATCTGGTTAAAAACTTAGGTCAACCAGAGATAAAACACAAGTTAAAAACCTATTAACTTTTTTAAAACACAATTTTGGTTAAAACAAGGTTGCTTTAATTATTATTTTTTAAAAAAATTGGTCAGCAAGGTCCACCCCCCAATCGTTGACCTAACCTTTGTATCGAGTCAACTCTCAAGTCGAGTTTTAAAATTATAATAATAACCACTTTAATCCAAAATATATTTTTGTCTTCATTGTTTCCATCTCTTTTGTCTCATGACAATAACTAAACACCATCTGAAGGATTGTTGAGGGGTATATGCATCTCTTTAACCTTTTTAGAACAGTAAAATGACTAATTTACCCTTCAAGTCAAGAAAATCTAGATATGTTAATCAAGAGTATTTATGTCTTTTCATTTTAAAAAACAGTTAAAAGACTTTTTTGCCCTTTGAATCAGGAAAAAAAAAGTCATTGGCCTAAGAACATCTTCATCTTTTCACAAAGGGTGTCTTTGTTAATTCTATAGTCTTTGAGGGCATATTGATCTTTTACACTGATTCATTAAGTTTTAAATTTAAAAAGTTGTCAAAGCGTGTGTTGTCCACAAGAAAGCGTATTGATAGTGCGTGCAATGGCTACCGGTTGCCAAAATTGCCCTTTCAGCATGTTGTTAGAAGCGTTGTCCCGTCCACTTCCTACTAGTGGGACGCGTGTTAGCAGTAGATGGAAAGTTTGTCACCGACAACCATTTATTTATTTTTATTTTTTTTTCTCTTCTCTTCTAAAAAGTACATGTTGGTCTTCTTTATTTTTTATGTTTCAATTTTAATCCTTAATCTTTTGATTTTTATTTTTTTCTCTTGACCCTTTTATAAAATTTATGTTTGTTTTCAATTTGGTCCTTCATTACAATTTTTCATATATATATATATATATATATATATATATATATATATTTAATTCGGTCCTTATTCTTCTTATCTCTATTTTTTTTTCTTGGCCCTTTTGTTAAAGTGTTATTGGTTTTCAATTTCATCATTCAATCAAAGTTTATGATGTATTATTTTTTCAATTAGTCCTCATTCTTTTGATTTTTTTTTCTTTTTGTTGAAGTTATTTTTCTTTTCAATTTACCCTCCATTCAAAAAAATTGGTTGCCCTCTCATTTTATTTTATTTTTGGATTTTCACCCTTATTATTTTAATCATAATTTTTGTATTTTAGATCATTTTGTGTAATTTTTTATTTTTTCCTAGTTTTATCCTTCAGCGTTTGATTTGTTGGGGATTGAATTTCATGATTTTTCTATTTAAGTTACTTTCGATTTAATGACCTATGTCACGGGTTTGAAAAATTAACACGGGTCGATATTTTTTTTATGGCTTTTTGTCTTTTCTGATTTTATCGTTAGAAATTATTTTTTTTGGTATCTTTTATAATATGTCTTTTTTTTAATAATTTTTTATTTGTGTTTCAATTAATATCTCTCCCGTATGATTTTTTATTTTGTTTATTTAGCTATTTTTAAATAATTTTTTTTTAAAAAAATATTTTGTATGTATTTAATTTTTTAACATATTATTATGCTTGATCTATAATTTTTTTTAATATTTTATATAGATGAACTTTAATTTTTAAAATAAAAAATATTTATTCTTAAATAATATTTATAATATGTGTAGCCTTGCATAATATTTTTTTCTTTTATTTTATTCAATTATTTTTATGTTTGTGTCTATTTCTATTATCATTTGATATAATAAAAAAATATTTTAATAAAAAAATTCAGTAAATACAACCAGGTAAATATCCCATGTTGCGAGATCAAAATCTTGATATAAATTTGTCTCTCGAATTTTCCAGTTATGCTTTTAGTTATCGTTAATAATTTATTTATTTATTTACATAGATAATTACCAATTTATTTAATTAGATCATTTTATAAGTTTTTCAATTTACACTTAAAAACATTATATTGAAAAATAAATAAAAAAAACCTGCATATCTATGTTTTTTAGATAAAAATATATACAACTCGTGGCAAAACACAGGCTATCTACTACTTCCATCATAGCATTTTCAATTTGAACAATATTGGGTTTAAATATCCTGTATGGCACCAGTTAGATATGATCTTATCAATCAATATTGTTTTAATATCTAATTAATAGCTTAAACTTCTACCAAACATTGCTATCTAATGGCCCCAGTTGATCAAAGTTCATCATATGATCCATTTTCAAGAAGTAAAAAATCTGCTGCTATAGGTTAATTCTAAATGGTTAAATATAAATAAATATCTTGGTTTAGATGATTTGAAACTTGAAATTAACCTTCCTTACAACACACACACACGCATACGTACGTTGTATTTAACATCTATTTTATGATCCTTTCCAGGATCGATGCAGTTCAATGGGGGCGTGCATGCTCTCTCTTTACTTTATTTGAGAAGATCTCACCGTTGTTAGCGGACCATGAAGACAGTCATCTCACACACAAAGTGGGTATCAGATAAGATCTCAAACTGCCCTACTTGTCAGATTCTCTACTTATAAAAATATTTCTGATCCTACAATTTCCATTTCCAGACGGGAATATATGAAGACTGCAATCCAGAACAGTCACTGGAAATTTCTTTCTGTAATCAAATCAAGAGTTTTTTTGAACCGTCTTGCATGGACATAAAAGGAAGACAACGAGAGGTCGTTTCATAATATCTACAAATAATAATAGGAGTTGATTTTTTAATGCATCTCAAGATTGAAACTAATTATTAAAATAGTGAGAAACCTATAAAAAAACCAATAAAAAAATAAAATTTAATCTCAAATCAACTTAATGGGTAAGGATTAGATTGGAGAAAAAATAGTCAGGTGACAAAAAATATAAAAAATAGAAAAAAAATTTATTGTGGATGGCTACTGCAACCCTTGGTTGAATAGATCTTCCTTCTATGTTGCCTTTCCTCTTCCCTTTTTATGGTATTTCATCCATCTTGTATCATCTAGCGTGTGTATAATTTTAAATTTTATTTCATGATTAATCTAAAATCAATTTTGCGAAACCAAGTTGCTAAAAATAGAAATATAAAAATTGACATTAAAATAACAATATAGAGTTAGTTGTAGAAACCGAGAAGATAAGAGAAAGAAAAAAAATAAAAGGGTTATTGAAGTTGTATCGAAAGGCTTTCATCTTCATGCCTCACGAGTAAAAAAGCTCTTATCATGACAACTTCATTAGTACCATGAAAAGCCTTATCTAGAGCTTTATGGTCATCGCAAGTGCCGTCATAGTCCTATTTCGTTTCTAAGTTGTTGGTGCTTGTGTCACCCACGACAATTATTTTTTTGTTATTCCTTCAATCTAGTCTCTGGTTTGGCAAAAAAAGGATTGGGCATTTGCTTCAATTTCAAATTTGGTTTATAAAGCTTTAATTATTTTAAATTCATAATATTGAATTTTGTTATGCCTGATCGAGCATTAACCGAGAGCCAAATTTATTTCTCATCATCTTGAGAGCTCCATATTAAGCCAAATAAAACGAACCATCAAGCCTAAAGGCAAATTAACTCATTGTAAAATGATTAAATAAAAATAAATAAAAAAATAAAAAAAATAAAATTAGAAAAAAAAGTAATCAAGTATAAACCGAGGGCCAAATTTTTTTTCTCAACGTATCAAGAGCCTTATATGAAATCAAACAAAATAAATCAATAAGCTCAAAGACAAATTAATCCACTATAAAAGGATTAAATAAAAAAGAATATAAAAATTTAAGGGTGAAATAAAAAAATATAAATGAAAAAAAAAAGATTTAACTGAATATAATATAATATAAAAATAAGTCTAACCCAACTCACATTCATCGGTTTTATTCTTATTATAAGTAAATCTTTTCCTCCCTTCAACTGGGGATCAAGTGTATGTGAAAAATTTAAAACGAAATTGCCATATATTTAAATTATCCTTATTTCAAGATTCTTATCCTATTACACTATCACAATTTAAGAATAAATTTCATCTACCATTTTATTTTTATTTCGCATGAAACTTGGTAGAATACATGCTCTGATAATTGTAATGGTATATTATTTGATAATAAAATTTACATTAATTTCATTTAAATGATGCTCATAAATTTTAATAATAAAAATAAAAACGAGAAAAAATAATAATATTGTACGATATTATGCGAACCATACTATTTTTCTTTATATGAGGTGTTTGGCTATGTGATTGAACTAAAATTTTAAAAAAATTAAATTTTTTTATAGTTTTGTATCATTTTAATATGTTGATGTTAAAAATAAATTTTAATAATTAAAAAAATATTATTTTAATATATTTTTAAATAAAAAATAATTTTCTTCGCTATTCAAAACAGTCCTATTTATAATATCATCTCTATCACTTTATAAACACCGTTTCACATCAACAAGTAATTCTTTTTTATAATTGTAATTGTAATGCATTGAAATTGTAATTGTAATGATTTTGACAGATGCGTCTTTGCTGACTTATGGTAATTCATTGTAGACCAGCCCAGACCAGCCCAGCCCATACTGCTCTGGGCTAGAATCAATCTGGTCAAGATATCACCCGAACAAAAACTCCTTTTAAACCCTTATAAAACAAAACAAAAAAATCTTTTCTTTCTGTAGAAGCTAGAAAACTCGAGCTTTAAAAATAAATTCAGATAGAGGGAGAGGGGGGCAGAGAGAGAGAGAGAGAGAGAGAGAGATGGATCCAAAGCTAACAGAAGTATCCCAGCTATTCGAGCGATTCAAAGCAGCGTGCACAAGAGAAGATTTCAATACCTCGACGAATCTGCTCTCTCAGCTCAAGGTAACAATTAATCTTCACACCTCAAAACCCCAATTTTTACTCATTTTCTGCTTAATTCATTTCTTTTTTGTTTTTCTTTCTTAGTGATTTTATTTCAGTTGAATTGACTAGTAATTAGCGTTAATTGCAATTAATTTTGATTTTTTTTTGCTGCAGGTCTTGTTGACAGGATTTCGAAGCTTGCCGCCGTTGTTTGAAAACACACCTAATGCTGTTCAAGAATTAACAATAGCAAGTAAGATTGTGGTTTTTTTTTCTTTATTTTTTGAGGATCTCAGGGTTGCAATGCAGGATTTAGGGTTTAATAATCTTTGATTTTAGGTTATAAGATTGTGTTTTAAACGCGTGGTTTTTATTTATTTATTTATATTTATTAAGTGTGGGGGATGCTTTTTCAGGGGATGTATTTGAGCATGCTGTTCTTTTGAGTGTGAAGATTGGGGATCAGGAGGCCTTTGAAAGGGATTTCTTTCAGTTGAAGCCTTATTACACCGATGCCGGGTAATTTTTTGATTGGTTTCAGTTTTCAAGGAATCATGCGTGCATGCTTAGTTTTGTATTTGGGGTAGTGTTTTTATTATAAATTACCTGACATAAACTGCATGCTTCGTTAATTATGTTTCCATAGTTTGGTAGAATGGTGACTTGAATTCCTTACTGAGTCTGATGAGACATTCAGCACCTCATAGTTTCAACAACTTTATTAGTTTGTTTGACTGTATGCAATGTGGAGTATTGTTACATGTAGGGTGTCAGAAATAGATATCCTTACTGTGATAGGATAATTAACTCTATTCTTAATGTGTCAGTTTGTACAACCTAGTGCAAACCAAGGAATGGAACTATGTTGCACAAGGCTCATAACAAATAAGCTCTCCTACACAGCTTGTTTGATGTTTCGAGTTTTGTTTCAAAGGCTTCATTTTATCTGTGAACTCGATTTACTTCCCTTTTGTACGACTTTCTCATTTCAGAGTAGAAAATATTACATGGTTTGTTTTTTAGCTGTGCATTTGGCTCTTTAGGCTTTTGGCTCTTTATTAACTGATCTGTCTGGTTTTTATGTATTAGACAATACTAAGGTCTTAACTAAAGAAATCATAGAAGAGAAGAACATGTGTAGCCTAGACAAGGAAGAATTTGCTGTTATCTCTTCTTTATTTGCCAATGTTGAGTGGTATAATGTTAGAGCTTGATTTTTATGATTTATTTTTTGATGGAGCAGTAGCTGTCTTCCCCAGTCTCCTCAGGAGTATATGATCTTGGGTCTCAACCTCTTGAGACTCTTAGTCCAAAATAGAATTGCTGAATTCCATACTGAATTGGAATTGCTCTCCCCTACTGCTTTGGAGAATCCTTGCATCAAGCATGCTGTGGAGTTGGAGCAGTCCTTTATGGAAGGGGCTTACAATCGCGTGTTATCTGCAAAACAGAATGTGCCATACAAGACTTATGATTATTTTATGGATCTCTTGGCGAAGACTGTGAGGTAATTTCTCCATACTCTGTAGTAATAGCCAGTGGCCATTGATTAGTCAACGAGAACTCATCTGTGGAGACTATATTTGTTTATGGGTACACCACCTCACACTAAATAAAAGGGTAAGATAGATAGAATTGTTCTTTCAGAGGACGTACAGACATCCGTGTTTAGGTGAAAATGTCCTTTTAGGTGTTGTCAAGTTCATTGTTTTCATGGTGCATATGTGTTCCATCTTTGTTCAAAATGACAGCCATAGTTTCTTGTGAAAACTTGTTCGTTTGCCTGAAATTTTAATTATTATTTCTATTTGTTATGCCTCTTAAAAAGTGACATCTTAATCGATCAATATAGTTTTTTTTTCCTGCCAATAAGCTCCATTCCCATAAAGTTTTGGCCATAGTACCTTTTTTTTTTCCAGTTTGATTTATCTAATATTTTTGTGGTTTGGTTGGAGTATGTAAACCATCTTTTGCAAGTTTCCATGCTGTATTTTTGCACTGTGGCTCATTGTTTTTTTTAGGTCGCACATAGTTCAAGTATGAAAACAGGGAATTTTTGTTCATTTTAACCACATTGTGCAGACTAAAAACTCATCTTGCAACTATACTTTGAAAATCTGTCTTTAGAATTCCTGGTTAGAAGCTGCAGCTCACCCTATCATCCTTTATGAATGGATTTAGCTCCATTCCCATAAAGTTTTGGCCATAGTACTTTTTTTTTTTTCCAGTTTGATTTATCTAATAGTTTTGTGGTTTGGTTGGAGTATGTAAACCATCTTTTGCAAGTTTCCATGCTGTATTTTTGCACTGTGGCTCATTTTTTTTTTTAGGTCGCACATAGTTCAAGTTTGAAAACAGGGAATTTTTGTTCATTTTAACCACATTGTGCAGACTAAAAACTCATCTTGCAACTATACTTTGAAAATCTGTCTTTAGAATTCCTGGTTAGAAGCTGCAGCTCACCCTATCATCCTTTATGAATGGATTTAGCACGCTGCATTATCCTTCTATGTTCTTATTAGTTGATTTCCACTGTATCACCTCCAGGGATGAAATTGCTGGATGCAGTGAGAAGGCATATGACTATCTTTCAATAAGTGATGCCCGTCAAATGTTGCTCTTTCCTTCCGAAAATGAACTTTTGGAGTACATCAAGGAGGTACTGGTTTCTTCTGCACTGATTTTTTTTTTATGTTCAAGCTTTTGGATTTGAATGATTTAATTTTTTAGATTGATTAAAAAATATACGAACTTAGATAAGAAATTCCTTTAGCACTACTTCAGAGCTTGTAACTGGCCCTCTGTTTTAGCTCACCAAGTGATGTTACAAGATTCCTCAGTTAAGAAACAGTTTGTCAGGGAGGTGGCTGCTTCGGTATATTTGACAAACCAGATTAAGGTGTTCATATTGTTCTCCAACTCCTTTGGTGGAGTTTAGACCAAGAACGGACTTCTTCTCGGAATTGTATCTCTCCTTTTTCAGATTTACTTTCATGATTAACATAAATATGACATGTTCTGTTGCTTAATGCAGGAGCATCCCGAGTGGGAGATAAAGAATGGCTCTGTAGTTTTCCAGAAGGCAAAAGAATCTGCCCCCTGCAAGGAAATACCATCTCTACAACTCATCAACCAGACATTGAGTTATGCTAGAGAGTTGGAGCGGATTGTGTAACAGATTATAGCTGTCTTCGGAGACAAAACTTCAATTCTTCAACTTGGAACCATTTCATTTGAGGATATAACTTTCATTTGCCGTCTTTTGTAGTTCAATTGGGTCACTCCAGCGGTCTGCATGTCAGCATTTCTTGCTCGCTTGATTTGTAATGCTCCAGTATATTTTACGTTTAATTTCACAACTCGACATCCTTTTGTTTCATGCTGCTATCGAAATTTACCTTTACACCCCCACTCCCTTACTTCTGGGCTACAAAAGAGCTAGGAAAAGGGGCAGGCATGTCGCGATTTTGATGCCATAATTGACCAATCCATATGCCCCGACTAGAGTAATTCGCACTTGAACTCGTGCCCACGGCAATCAGGCGCCTGGTATTCAAGGAAAAAACATCATGTTATATGGCTTATTACGGTGTGTGAGCTCTGATGTGCAACCGGACTGTTTTTCTTTTTAGACAAGTCATAAATTGGACGAGGCAGGGCTCGAATTTGAGATCTCATTTCTCTTGGCCGTATATAATAAAATCACACTCGAACGTGTTTGTGTAGGCGATAGTGGCTGAACTTAATTTTGGCTAATTAAACGTTGTGATGGAACTCTAAGGTCTCAACCAGGAGTTTTGTCTTCCAGCAAGTGTATGCTGGCCGTTAAACCAAGCAACAGGCCAAAAAACTCAACAGTGGTCGAATAATAGCTGTTGAAATGTGACGATCAGTCACAAAAAAAAAAAAAAGGCAGTCATATCAGTCCAAACTTGAGATAACGAGTCCTCAACTACTACGCTCTAAGGGTGATGAGCCAATGTCTTAATAACCCTTGCCGGGCTTTGTTAAATGGGTTGACTCCATATATTATCATTTCGGGTCAAATATGAGGTTATTCATGTAGGTATCTACGAATGATGTTTCTGTGACTCAACAAGAGAGGAATTTCTTGAAATTTGACCTGAGAACATGTATTCATAGAAGGAAAAGGAAATTTAGTTAAACTGATTGAAAGATTACTCCTCCACTCACCAAAGAATGCAGCATCTTACCTATGATTACTATTAACGAATCTGTTAGTTGAGCTGATTCCACAATTTAAACAAAATCCTGCAACAAAGAGTTGAAATATTATGATCCATTAACGAAACTGATAGCTACTCAAGAAATACTGCAGCTGCTTCAGGGAAAAAGAAATCACTGATAATTATAACTGTTGCTGTGTTTGTCGAAGTGGGAATTCCATGTATTCTTGCTAAATCTCCTGGCTGTCGGTGCACATGTTAATTTCCCTTTGCCGATAACTGTCGAAGTCAAGGCACAATACTCACCTAGCCTCCTAGGGGCACATTTAGAATAAAATATTGGTGTTATTTCTCTAGTTAATTGATTGCCAATAATAAAAAAAATTAAAAAAAGAGGATAGAAAAGGACGGCCAAGGAGAGAAGAAATACTCTCCTATGCAAAATATATCACTGATTTTTATTTTTATGATTAAGATTCATTGACCAGTCTCAAAAGGGTTGTTTTTGAGTCATAACAGGTTTGATAACATGATAAATATTATTTTCAAAATATTTTTTATTTAAAAATATATTACAATAATAATTTTTTAATTTTTTTAAATTTATTTTTGATATTAACATATCTAAATGAAAAAAAAATTAAAAAATTTAATTTGAAATAACAAAAAAAAAATTCTTTAAATTTTAATAAAAAATAGGTTTAATTTCAATTTCAAACAGGCACCTAGTGACATGACCATTTGCATGCTCTACACCAACACCATTTATGTTTATAATTTCCTTGATAAGGTGCCATTGACCTACTGGCTTGTGAGCAAAAAAAATCATAACCAAATCGGAGGAATCTTGTTAAAAAAGAAATTTAATTTTGATGTATGAATTATGATAGTAACCAGTGGAAGGACGGGGTAGTTATAGTGATGCAGCGGCCACTACTTGTTTTTCACTTCATATTGATTTTCGTCCTAAATTTGAAAACACTGAAACAACCAAATGGTTGATATGAGGCTAGTTCCTGCAAAAAAACACCTAAGCTAACAGCAGATAAAATATATCATTTTCTCTAAAACAATAATCTCTCTATCATCTTTTGTTTTTAGTTGAAAGTAAGTCAAGAGACTTCATATAGTGTGATGCCCTTTACTTCGTTTTTATTGTTTTTCAGTGCCTGGCTATACATCAGAAATAGTGAGTGGATTCGGGATTGAATTTCCAGTTCCAGATTAATTAACAGCAAGGAAGACCAGGTTACCTCGCTGTCTCATTCTCTTTATGGTTTATGTTTTCTGTAATCCCTCCCGTCCTCTTTTCTGTTATTTTCCAACAATTTTTTTGAAAAAACCCGATGTTTGAAGCTGTATTTTTTTTCTTTCTGATAGAGAACATAAAGAACTTGAACTTACCTCTGTGATTATACCTGCTAAGTACTAGTGTTGTTAGGAACAGTAGGATTCTGTGAATGTCTCCTTTTTTAAAGATGACAGGTATCAATATCTAACTGGCAATATCAAAATTGTGAGTTTTGGATTCTCTGACACGGCTTCAGTTCTTTGTCATGTGTTTTATCTCAAGTTTTCTGATTTTAGAATCTCTTGAGTCCACTTTCTGTTCTCTGATAATTGGTTTGCAAGCTCAAACAGGAAAGAGGTGGTAGAAAACAAAGTTTTGAAGCTTTCAGTCAGACGCTTTAGCTTCAGAATCATAGTCCTCAACTCAACTAAGCTATGTTCATCAGTTGATGAAGAATTTTGTTTGCACAGATTCCAGGAGATCATTTAATCTCAGATTCTGAATTGTTGGTTTCTCCATTTGAGTGCCAGATAATCATTAGCTGGAAATATGTTTTTTGTGACTTAATTTCTATCTTTGTAACTATATGTGTACTACACTCTTGTTTAAGAGTCGAGGGCAGGTAGTAGTAGTACTATGGTGGTGGTATTTTCGTGAAATAATTAGAGGCAGGTATGTCTTAAATATTGATGTGGTTTTTGATTAATTTGGCAGCTAAAAAGAGCCAGGTTTCATTGTCATGGATAATAGCAAGACCTCATCCTCTTCAGTAAATGGTCCTCAAGAACCTTCTAATCATGATGAACTTTTCATGCAGCAGAGCTTGCTCTTTTCTGATACTCTCAAGGTACACTCGATCTTATAAAATCCTCTCATTAGTGGAGCCATGTTGCAGATCATGATTATGTTTCTTTAGCTACAGAAAAGTCCAACGGTTACTAGAAATTCAGAGATGATTGTAGAGGTAAATTACCTTAATTTTGATAGTGAAGTTGTTTTCTTTGATTAGGACTTGAAGAACCTTAGGAAGCAGTTATACTCAGCAGCCGATTATTTTGAATTAGCTTACTACAAAGAGGACCAAAAACAAATGTGAGTCAGTTTTACAGTCCCTTTTGTAAATGCCATGATTGTGACATGGTATGCTAATTACCCCCCTCCCCCGGCCACCGGCTTTGTCTCAACGCAGAGTGGTTGAGATCTTGAAAGATTATGCCATCAAAGCTTTGGTCAGTACTGTTGACCACTTGGGTTCTGTAGCATACAAAGTCAACAAATTTTTAGATCAAGAGATTGGTGAAGTTTCAGAAATGGAGCTTCGTTTCTTTTGCACCGAACAGGTATCCTCCCTTCCGCCTTTCCCTTAGCCCTTCACCATACATTCTTGAATACAAGATTCATTTTCAGGTTTTTTTAGGACGGTGCTGAAACATTATCCCAACATGCTCGTGAAATCATTTATTATGAAATTATTTTGCCTTTCTGGGACAATTCACTTGTCTACAAAGGAATTTTAATCATGTCAGACTGTCTAAGACTTCAATACCTGACCTTTTTCTGTGGCATGGCCCAGAGACTGGAAGCATGCCAAGAATATATCAACCAAGGTGGCCTTTCACAACAGTCATTGGCAATAAAAACTCCAAAGCACCAAAAGCGGTACATTTTTCCAGGCAAATATTTTACCTCTCCTATTTTCCTTTTGCATTTTTTCTCTACATTTCCAATATTTCAAGATGTTTGTGACACTGAAATTTGCTGTTCAGTTGATGAGGAGAACATGGATGCACATAGCCATACTAAATCAAAGTATCACAGTAGAAGCTTTAGTACTGAACACAACTTGCTTGATTTAAAAAATGGTATGCTACTTCCTCTCCTGATGTGCTTGAAATAAATCAGTCAAACACCAGATTTTTATGATCCAGAAAACCTCTTTCAAACTCATTATTTCTTTATGTGATTGTTGTGCCAAGCTGTTCAAGCAACAATCAAAGGAGCTCCTTCTTCCTTGAGGTAATCTTGATGATATATTTGTTATTACTATGATCATCTTGCCATCCCAGTTTCGCCACGACATAGGATTTCAATGTATAATTTTAATGCAGAGAAAGGCATTCTAAATCACAGTCTCCACAATTCTACTCAAGACAAGGAGCATTTACGATCACAAGGACTTCAACCAACAACAAACCTGGTTTGTGCGCATGAATTCTTTTTCTTATTATTTTTATCTAGACAAAGTTGCAGTACACACAGCAGAGACAGGTCAGGAGAGTATGACCCTTTTCTTATAATTTCTTCTCTCCGTTTTAATCAGAAAGAAGATCATCCTCTCCGCAACACTTTCCGCTCATACGTTCTGGATCTCTTCTCAAGGGACCAGTATCTTCAAATTATACTAATGCACGACGAAGGGTAAGCGCAACCATTACAAAGAATAAGGAATGACTAATGAGATTGGGCTGTCAAAAAAAAAAAATCATACACAACGAATAGTCGTGACTTGAAATTAACTTGTTAAAATGTTGCTGCTTAAACCCGAATTCTGGAACTGAAATAAACATAGTTCTTTCACTAATTAATTTCATTTATTTCAGTATCCATCTGAGCCTCGGAGATCAGTTTCGTTGTCCATGTATTCGGAAAGAGACAGGACAAAAGATAGCGATCAGCAATATTCTGGCAAGAGCAAACGCCTGTTTAAGGCCTTGCTCCGCATGCGCAAGTCTAGAAAGGAAGGCTCCCTGTATAAATATTTGGATGAGATTTGAAACAGCAAAACAAATGGAGATCATGCATGATAGGAAACAACAGACAGACTATCTGTACTCTCTGGTTGATAATTTGTACTCTCTCAGTTTTAAGATTCAGTTTCTTAATGTAGGAGATTTCAATATATGCCCCCTTATTCATAATTTAGATGCTATTATATGATTAATAATCATCACCAACAGAATGAGTATAACTTGTCTTTTTTTTTCTTTTTTGGTTGGGATAAATAACCTATGAGAGCCGAATTAGATCATTTACCCGCGGTGGGTAGATTCATTTTTTAAAAAATAAAAATGAAGGCATTGTTAATGTATTTTCATCGAGAAAAAGAATTTAATCCATTCGATATAATATAATTGACTACTCATTCAATATAATATAATTGACTTGATAAATTTAAAGATAATATAAATATTTAAAAATAAAAGGTATAGTTTAACAAAAAAAATTCAAGATGATATTTTTTTTATACTGACAAAATAACATAATGAATCAATCTAGAATGACATATAAATTTTACAACTCAGGTCATGAAATTTTGATAACCTCATAGAAAGTAAATCAAAAAAATATATTGAAGCCCAATTCTTAATTAACCCAATATTGAAAATTAAAATTAAAAAAAAACCTTAATCAATACAAATTAAAATGTCAAACCAGATTACGAGACTACAATAATCTAATAGAAAGTAGATCATAAGAAATTATAAAACTCAATTCTCAATCAATCTAATGTTAAAGGATGAAATTAAAGAAAAAAAGATCCTAGTCAACCTAATTTAACTCGCCAAACTCTTGATTCAAGTTATATGACTAAGATAACCTAATGGAAAGTAAACCAAAATAAATTATAATGATTGATTCTCAATCAATCCAAAAAATTGATGAAACTAAAAAAAATCAATTACAAAAAAAACCCAAAAAAAATCCCAAGTTGACCAGATTAATCCTCAAAACTCGTGATCAAGGTCATGAGATTGAGAAAACCTTATAGAAAACAAACCAAAATAAATTATGTAATTCAATCCCTAATAATCTAATATTAAAAGATAAAATTCAAAAATAATAATTCAAAATTCAAAACAATATTGTTCCATTGAGTAGTATTTTGTGATCAAGAGAACGATGATTTCCTCTCATTGACTAGCTATTGTTAATAATAATAAAAAAAACTACCATGTTTATTTCTTTCTTTTCTTTTTCCTTGCCCATAAAGAAAACAAAATCATAATAAACTATGATCTTTCTTTACATTAACAAGAACTAATTGGGGGAGAGAAAATTATACTTACACTCCTCGTAAGGTAGTGTTATAATGAGCAATTTTTTTTTTTATTTATATTGGTTATTGAGTTAGGCCTGATCCGTCCATAAAAAATAAGCTTGGTCCAAGTATTTAGAGGAGTTACTAAAAAAAATAACAACTTCCTCTACTTATATAGATAGGAACATAACTTATATGAAGATCTAAGTTTTCATTACTGAAAGAACATAATTCTTTTTTTTCTTTTCTTATCTTGACCCTCTGCATTAACTTGACAAGATTTACAAAAACGTTCGTACTGTGGAATATCACTTTGGTTCTACTAATTGAAGTGACACTGAAATAATTGATCCAAGAATAAAAAAGTAAATTCTAACAAATAAGTTTTCCTTTCCAATCTATAGTTTTTTTTTTCAAATTTCAAATTGGGTTTTTTCTTTTAACCTTTAATATTAGATTTATTAAAGATTACACTTCATAATTTATATTTAAAATTTATTTTTTAACTTCTAACATTGGATTTATTAATTATTAAGCTTCTTAATTTATTTTGATTTGTTTTTTATAGAATTATTCTAATCTCATGATCCAAAAAGACAGTTTTTATGGGTTACCCTAGTTAACTTAAGTTTTTTTAGGGTTCTTATTGTACTTATTTTTTTTAATTTCACCCGTTAACATTGAGTTAATTGGAAATTAAATTTCAATGTTTGTTTCGGTTTGCTTTCTATGAGATTATCCTAGATTTATAGCCCGAGCCATGAATTTAGTGAGTTAACCTGAGTTAACTTAGGTTTTTTTTTGTGTCCTTTTTTAATTGATTTTTTTTTCAATTTCATCCTTCAACATTAAAATTGATTAGTTATTGGACTTCATAATTTATTTTGATATGCTTTATATTAGGTTATCTTAGTCTCATGATCCAGATTTGACAGTTAACTCGGGTTGACTTAAGTTATTTTTTTATATCTTTTTTTAATTGATTTTTTTTCAATTTAATCTTTCAACATTGGGTTGATTGAGAATTAAGCTTCAAAATGTTTTTTTTTATTTGCTTACTATAAGGTTATCATAGTATCATGATCTGAGTTGTGAATTTTACGTATTAACTTAGGTTAACTCAAGTCAATTCAATATGTTGTTATTTTAATTTTTTTAAAAAAAATATCATCTTGAATTTTTTTAATCAAACTATGTTTTTTTTCCCGGCTGTCCATGTTATTTTTAGACTTATCAAGTTAATTAAGTCACATCAATTTAATCCTTATATAATTTTTTAATCAATTTAATTTAATTTTCGGCTGTCCATGTTGTTATTTTAATATATATTTTTTAAATGTCATCTTGAATTTTTTTTAATCAAATTATGTTTTTTTCCGGCTGTCCATGTTATTTTTAGACTTACCAAGTTAATTAAGTCACATCAATTTAATCTCTATATAATTTAATTTTTAAAAAAATTTAGCGATGCTTGAATATTTTTTTAACATTTAAAAAATTTGATCACCCATAACATATACAAATACTTTAGTTATATCTAACAATCAATATTTTATAAAAGAAAATTTCTTGAAAAGCTTGTTAGCTACAAATTAATTCGAGGAAATCTTTTCTGAGAATGGTTGATTAAACGAGTTTCATTGAAAGGTGTCTTTAGCTAAATACAACACCATCATCTTCCATCATGTTTACTTTAATGATCTTGTCTCGGTAATGACTTGGATAGTCTAAAATATACCTCTTATCACACAGTTTTTCATGGATCCTAATTTATAAAAATAATTATAAATTTTTTAGGGTTTGGTTAATGGGTGTCTTGAGAACAGTTATTAAGACTCATTTAATGTTATATTCAATTCATATGTTTTCCTTTTTTTTTTTATTGTAAACTCTTAAAAACATTACCATGTAAATAACAAGTATATAATGTATTTAATTAATATCATTAGTTTTATTATTTGATTATTTGGTTTTTAGTTCTTCTTAAATAATATTTAGTGTGTGTTTTTTCTTCGGATAAAAAAACACTTTAAAAAAACATTAAATTAATATTTTTAAAATATGTTTTTTTAAACATCCTTATATTAAAATCATCTAACAAAGTTTATAAAACATCCTAACTACATAACGAACAATGTCTTAATAAGTATTTTAAGGATGCTCGTTAGCTTTTTCCATTCAATAACGTATAAAGGATATTGAAATAATTATAAATTCACTTCTTAATTTATTTCATAATTTTTTTTATTATATAAAGATATATTCATTTGTAGTGGTGAAGTATATTTAAAGACGATAAGCTTTTTTATGGGTAGAGACAATTAAAAAAAACTGCAACATCTAGTTATTAAATAGATAACTTTAAAAAATGTCACTAGCTTGAGCAAATTTCCTAACGTGAAAAAGGAGAAATAAATAATTATTAATAATGAGTTTTTCATTGTACTACTAGAATATATTAATATGGAATGCTAAGGTAAAATTATCATTTTTCTTTTTAGTTGAAAAATTAGAAGCCTTTGTGTTGGGGTAATTTCATCTTTTCAATAACATATTAGTCATTAAAAAATTGTTAAAGAATATATTTGTCTTTTCAAAAAAAATTAAATAGTAAAATAAATTATTTACTTCCAAAATTAAAAAAATTTAGAATTGTTGACCAATAAATTTTTTGTGTTTTCTTTTCATAGAGTATAGTAAAAAAAACATTTGTGGCCTTAGAAAAAAAACAGAAAATAAGACATGTGTTTAGGGACATTTTTGTTTTTTCACACAAGTTTTTTGTTTAATCTTCAGACTCATAGGAGGTATTTTGGTATTTTTACGTTGAAAATTAATTTTTTATTCAAAAAAATTGCTGACGTGTGCTCATTATATACCAGCAAGTGAGTGGTGCCTCTCAATGGCCAAAACTACTCTTCCATTATGACCTCTTCTCCTGGTGTAACGTGTGATGGCGAATGACAGGTAGTTTGTCGCTGGTAACTCATTATTTTGTAGTTTTTTCAGCTTAAAATATATATGATATAAAGCCAAAACACTCAGGTTTAATTCATGTTTTATAGAGGGTAATCAAAGTTGATAGTGGAGGGAATTTCATCATTTTTTGTTCTTAAAATTCTCAATAAAATGGGGTTGAATTAAGAAGAGTGTTTTGAAGTTGGTTTTTCTATATTGTTTTGGATGTAATTCCTGAAGAAATTGAGACTTTTCTTTTACCCAATTTCTTAGTTTATTCTTTTCAATTTTAAGCTCTGTTTTTTATTTTTATTTTCCTCATGATTTAGATATTAGGTTAGGTCTTTGTAGAGAGATATTGAGCATGAATTCCTTTCAATTCGTAAAATCTTATTTAGAAATACACTTAAACAAGATGGTGTTATTGGTTTTTCTATATTGTTTGGACATAATTTTTGCAGAAATTTAGACCCTTCTTTTACCTAATTTTTTAGCTTATTCTCTTCAACTTTAAGCTTTATTTTTCCATTTTATTTTCCTCATCATTTAAAGCTTAATTTCGATCCTTGTAGAGAGATATTATGCACAAATTCTTTTCAATTCATTGGATCTTATTTAGAAATGCATCTAAACAAGATGGTGTTATTGGTTTTTCTACATTGTTTTGGATATAATACAAGCAGAAACTTAAACTATTGTTCTACCCAACTTTCAGCTTATTCTCTTTAACTTTAAGCTCCATTTTCCCTTTTATTTTTCTCATAATTTAGAGTTTAGGTTTGGTCTTTGTAAAGAGATATTGAGACTCTAGCTCCAGATTGAGGCCTAGTTGCGCTCGTATCCCTTGTCAATACAAGATAGTTCATTTTAATTATTAATTTCACTCATCTATATTCAATGTCCAATAACACAATTATGCTTGATTTATATAACAATGGCCCCAAACCAATGCACACCCTAAATTCTTATATTATCAAACATCTCATGCATTCCAATTAAGTATTGTTCCTTCATTAATTCACCTCAAACACTTATTCTTTTTCTACCACTACCTAAGCCGAAACTCTCTTCTTTCATCTATCTTTTAAATTTTTATTTCAACCACTGATTAATTTCATACAATAATTGCCTATAAGGTAAACCATCCTAATATCAATCCTAACTCATAAAACCCTATCCTTCCATAACATATAAACACTTAAATTTCTTCAATTTGAATAAAAAATGAAATCAAATAACAGGAAGGATACTTTACTTTCTTCTCTTTTTTTTTTATCTTTTTTTCAAAAGAGATTAAGAAAGATTTGCTAAAGGAAGCTTAACTCTTCTCTCATCTTACTCTCCCTAATTTTTCCTCTTCTTTACAAGAATCAAAACTGTCAAGAAAACTTGAATTCTTGTATTTGATCCCTTAATAATTTATCAAATCTAGCTCTCTTTAGTGATTTCTCTCAAGATTTATTAAAAAACTTCAAAACCCTCATTTCCTTTCTCTGGGGTTTACATGAAATTTCTATTTTACCCTCAATTTCATCTCACTACCAGTTAAATCGGTCAACCGATTTAGTGTAATTAAGCCAATCGATCAACTGGTTCAGGCATAATCTTATATATCAAATTTATTCTTTCTTTTTTTGTCTATATTTTATCAACCCCATACTACTTTTATTCATTATTCTAATTCAAATTAGTTTTTAAAATTTTAGAGGGTTTATAATTTGGTTTAACTATTTTTTAAAATTGTGATTAGTCTTTTAATGATTTTTATAATTTCATAATACTTCAAACTTCAAAGGATTATTATAATTTATCTTCAATTCTTTTTCTTTAATTTTAGATGAATCCATTGTATTTACATGATGTATTTATAAGGACGAAATTCATATATACTTAATAACCACAATAAACCTCAAAGATAAATAAATAAAAATGTATAAACTAAAAATAATGATCATGGTAAAATATTTCAACACGCATGCATTTATCTTTTAATTCTTACTGGAATGATTAACTTTCTGCTTTAAATATTTAAGTAGCCTTCATAATAATTTTTATGATTTATTAGTTTATATATTTTTTAATATATTTTATTAAGCATAAATATAATATTTTCATTCATCAGTGAATAAATTTCATGATTTTAAAAAATACCTAACACCTTCTTCTAATGTGTTAGAAATGAAATAATATTCCTATATTATATATAATGTCTTTATCGAAAGGAGAATAAAAGAAAAAAAATGAAAGATGAATACAGTGATGAAACATGTGCAATACTTATTTTTTCCCCTAAAAAAACAATTGGTTATTTATTTTCCTTTTCAAACAGTACCTTGCGTTCCAAATCAGCTAGCCCGAACTACACCAGAGCTCCCTGTATATAAAAAAATCCCGACTCAAAACAGAGGACATGGCATATTGATTTATGCGCTCAGTTTGTGTTTCAATAGCAAAAACGTGCTGCCTTTTTTGACGCTTTGAGGCCGCAATAAAGATCTGGGTTTTATTGAGCGGTAGTAAAGTTCTTGACTTGATCCATTCTCAGCTCGATAGGTGAGTTTTTTGGATTTTTTTGTTGATTTGCTCTACTAGTTTTTTTTTCTCATTTATGTTGATTTTTTAGCTTTTTGTTGACCATTCAATATTGGCTGAGTTCTGGGCTTGGTTTGTGGGATTCAATTTTTGTGTTTTTAGCTATTGAGAGAGTGCTTTTTTATGTTCTTCTGAGTATTATAACTAGTTAGGAACTGAAAAGTTAGTTTCTTTAATGGTTTCGGTTTTAAAGATTATATTTTTTTTCTTGGAAGAGTCCGTTATTGTAAAATTGAAGACTTTAAAGCAGACTGGTCTTGCCGGTTACGAAGATTCAAATTAGTGGGAATTTTGAATGGCAAATAATGCATGTATTATATGTTTAGAATGAAACTCAAAGGAATTGACGGGGCGCACAAGCGGTGAAGCATGTGGTTTAATCCGATACAATTCACATGCTCATTCAGTCACTGGAAAAAAAGTGCAAAGTTACTTTGAAATTTAAGCCATTTCTATGGAAAAGAAGTTTGCATGCTTCTGGCAGCGCTTTGATGCTGTAACTGAAACCCTGAAAATCTCTGTTTTTGATGATCTTAGGTGTTTCAATGCCCTTGTTGATTATTGTTTGGTTGTTTTTTTTTGTTTTGGATATTGGTGTTTATAGTAGAAATGGAAGATTTGTATATATTTTACATTACCTGGTGAGAGCATGTGTTATTATGTTGTCTTCAAGATTTTTGTTTGTGCTGTTTTGTTAAAAGGATAACGTTATTTCTTCTGTCATCTTGTTGTATCTTACTTTAATTCATAAGATTGAAATGAGATGCTGGGGTTTGTGGACATAGTGTTCCAAGTAGTTGTTGGATAGGGAGAGGTTTCACTGAGATTCGAACACCTTTCAGATGCCATATCGTTTTGAACTGTTATTTCCAGAAATCTCTTATTGAAGCAATCATTATGCTTTTGAACATGGAGCTGTAGAGAAACTGTGAAACATGTTCAATAGATGACCTTCTCAATAATTCCATGACAGTAAGCCCTTGCCTTTAACTTCAGGGGACCTGAAACTATAAGCTGTTGCGGGAGACTGGTGTCCTTTGCTTTTCAATCTCAGTGCCAATGTGGCAACCCAATTTGTAAGGACAGACAACCAAAGCTGTTTAGCAACCATGGGAGATGGCAATAATAGAAGCAGCAACAACAATGAGAAGCCAGAGTGGCTGCAACAGTACAATCTTATTGGCAAGATTGGTGAAGGAACTTATGGTCTTGTGTTCCTTGCAAAAACCAAGTCTCCTGCAAATCGTGGAAAGTCCATTGCCATCAAGAAATTCAAGCAGTCCAAGGATGGTGATGGTGTCTCTCCCACTGCCATCCGTGAAATCATGCTGCTTAGGGAAATTACTCATGAGAATGTTGTGAAGCTTGTGAATGTGCATATTAATCATACTGATATGTCACTGTATCTGGCTTTTGATTATGCTGAACATGACCTTTATGAAATCATCAGGCATCACAGAGACAAGGGTAACAATTTGATCCACCAATACACTGTTAAATCATTGCTCTGGCAGCTACTCAATGGACTGAACTATCTGCACAGTAACTGGATCATACATAGAGATCTAAAGCCATCAAATATCTTAGTTATGGGTGAGGGAGAGGAACATGGGGTTGTCAAAATTGCTGATTTTGGACTTGCAAGGATATATCAAGCTCCCTTGAAGGCATTGTCTGATAATGGTGTTGTGGTAACCATTTGGTATCGTGCACCTGAGTTGCTTCTTGGGGCTAAGCACTACACAAGTGCTATTGACATGTGGGCTGTTGGATGCATTTTTGCTGAACTTCTGACTTTGAAGCCACTTTTTCAAGGGGCAGAAGCCAAATCAGCATCAAATCCTTTCCAGCTTGATCAACTTGACAAGATATTTAAGGTCCTAGGCCATCCTACACTGGAAAAATGGCCAACACTTGCAAGCCTTCCACATTGGCAGAATGATGTGCACCGTATCCAAGAGCACAAGTATGAGAATACTGGGCTACATAGTGTTGTACCTCTCTCTCCAAAAGGTGCTCCATTTGACCTTCTTTCTAAGATGCTAGAATATGATCCTCAAAAGCGTATAACTGCTGCACAAGCTCTAGAGCACGATTATTTTCGAAGCGAACCTCTCCCTGGACGGAATGCCCTGGTACCCTCTCAACCTGGAGAGAAAGTCATCAATTATCCTACACGTCCAGTAGATACAAATACAGATTTTGAAGGAACGACTAGCCTTCAACCTCCACAGCCAGTATCATCTGGAAATGCAGTTTCTGGAGGCATACCAGGTGCTCATGGAGTTAACAACAGATCTGCACCACGACCAATGCCTATTGGCCTGCAGAGAATGCAAACTCAGGGCATGACGGCTTATAATCTCGCATCTCAGGCAGGGATGGGTGGTGGAATGAATCCTGGTAACATCCCTATGCCACGTGGTGTTGCCCAGCCCCATCAGCAGCATCAACTGAGAAGGAAAGACCCTCCAGGAACGGGGACTGGATACCCTCCCCAACAAAAATCAAGACGCTAATTAGCAAATGGCATCTAGACAGACTAACAATGAATCGTCTTCTTTTTTACATCTATGGAGCCCGACCTTGTCGCTGTGGATGAATGATCCTGTTGAGTGCATCCAAGACCACATCGAATTCAAGAAGGTTTTCCACTTGTCATGTATGGGACAATTATTGTAGGCTTTTTCCCGTCGTCTTTGCTTGAGGCAAGTAATAGCTTCATTGCATTTCTCTTCGGGAGATTCTGAGTTTACACGTCCAAGTTGCAAGATAATCTTGAGAGGGGCATGTTCTAAAGGAGAAAGCAGTAGTTGTATTGTAGCGATTGTATTGTGTTTGCTTTTAAAGCAGAACACACAAGTGTAGCATTGTTCAGTTCAAGACTACTAGCATCTCAGTCTTAAATGTGAATGTATTTCCACACGCGGTACAAGAGAGGTGATTCCCCTAGTTGATATCAAGATCTTACTAAAAGTCAATTTCTGAAAGCTTTTATTATATTAGCTATTCGTACAAGAAAACTTCTTGTTGATACGCATGAAGTTACATGCGCGTGTGTAGACGCGCACAGAGAAAGCCATATCAGGATAACCGTTGTTTCTGTCTCTCAAATACTTGACCGCCGGAGCAAAGGCATTTCTTTTCTCGAATGCATGTTCTAGATATGTCCATGTAACCCGTTATGGGTTTGATTTGTTTTGGTCATCTACCTCATGATTGACTTCTATTATCTTTTTCCACGTTTCCCCTGTTATGTTGATCTGCTTATTTTGCTCCCCACTTGACCAAAAATAAACGAAGTCTGTCTCTTCACGAGTATGAAGAGAAACAGAGAAAGCTCGGGAAGGATTTTTCGAGCACAAATTTACTCCTCTGCAGATAGTTTAGGCCATTAAAGACTTTGATTATGTCCGTTCCAGCCCATTAGCAGCTCATCTCACTTACTTTAAATGCGAGTAAATGATATCTGTCAATGCCATGACTAATCTTCGGCCATCCTGAGAACCATTAGGCTTTCAGGCAATGTTACTAATTTGAAGCTCTATCCAATTGCAGTGAAAGCACAATATAACCCCGTGAATTTTCCATCAAAATATGTTGACCCTCTGAGATTACTGGAACGAGGTTACTGGAATATAGTTTAGATGTTATATAATACTATCACTTTCTTTAATTGTTGAACAGCTTTCTAAAGGATTCTTCATATTCTATTAATTAGTTTAGTTGGGGAGCATAACTAGCCTAGACCATTAAGCCAGGTTTTAGCTAAATTATTTTTATAATGGTGTATATACCATGTTGCTTGTTGACCCTCGAGTATTGGAATACAGATGACATCAAATACTTCTGTATAATTATCAATAGGTTTTCCAACATATCTTATTGCGTGTGATACGTTGTTAGTTCGATAAAATATATATATATATATATATATATATATATATATATAAATATACAGAAGATGTTGTTACTGTGTTTTTAAGTAGAGAAAAAAAACATAATCTATATGGGGATAAAAAAAAATATTCAATTAAAAAAATAAAATAAAAAAACTCGAGTGAACTTAATTAACCCATAAAACTTGCGATCAAGGTCATAAGACTGCAATAACTCAATATAAAGCAAATCAAAATAAATTATGAAGTTCAATACTCAATAAATCCAATATTAGAGAATAAATTAAAAAAAAAACTAAGTTTAAAATTTAAAAAAACTCTAAAAGATTTCGAGGATAAAGTGAAAAAAAACCATGATATTTTCAAGTTCATTGCTATAATGAATTGTAAAAACCGCTTGATATTAAAAAAATATATGTTTAAGTATTAAAATCAACTCAAAAAGAAAAGAAAAGGTAAAATAATCAATTCAACCTTCTAATAATAATATTTTGATATTAAAAATAATTTTTAAACAGTAAAAAACAGTCACGAGTTTTTTATTTTTTATTTGAAATTCTCAATTCTTAAAACAGTTAAATTTAATAGGGATTGAATTTAAAATTGTTACGAATGAATTTGCTAACTTGTGGCGACGCGTCCAACCTTCTACCTTGTATAGTGATAAGTTTCTGTATCATTGGATTTATCCTAATAGGAGCAATCTCATAGTGCGATGAGTGTCAGACAAATTCAGTTACGACAATCTTTTTTATTTTATTTTATTTTATTTTATTCTCTCTTCTTCTTAATCTCTGGGTCATTTGAATAAACTGTCTGCGTTACCACTTGTAGAATGCATGTAACGCAAGAGCTCGGAGCTCAACTTTCGGCCAGTTATGAAGTACAGAAATTTAGATTTTAAATAATAAAATTAACCCGTTTAAAAGGATTAAAAAAAAAAGACCTTTCAAGGAGATTTGGAACACAAAATCCACCACCATTCGCTCGCCAAGGAATCTAGATCCCATCTCGTGGATAGATTCCTTGGGCGGTAGTAATTATGTTTTTGAAAATTAAAGCTTCTTCCTGACGACAATCGATAATGGTGCTTTGTTAGAAGAGAAATTAAAAAACTCATGAGTGGGGAAACTGCAAAGTTTGGTGGTCGTGTATTTGATATATACTGTACAACAAAATATTAATTACATATGTTTAAGAAAATAATTATCATTTTATCTTAAATTTATGGGAGAGTCTCCCTTCCTTTAATCCAACATGAGACCACAAACAAAATACTTTTCAAGAGGGAAAAGGGTTTTTCTTCTGTTTTATACTCTCTCTTTTTTTTTTTTTTTGTTTAAGGTGAGTGTCTGAATTAGTTGCACGCACCTCAACTAATCTTACGGGCCCTAAAATTAACGCCCATGAGTTGAGAATGTGGTCCACTTTCATGTACTTTTTTCCCTTATTTATGCTCCTCAGACACTCCAAATTAAGGGCTTATTCAATATTGTCATTGTCTCCAGACCAGAAAAATATGCAAACAGATGCAAGTGGGAGTGGTGGGCTCAACATTTGCCCACTGAGGATTTGTAAATTTGCTGTCATTCACACAGAAACGCATCAATATTATACCACACAATGCTTTTTGCTTCTTTTTCTCTCCTTTCTGCAACGCCAAGGATACGTTAATCATTCTTGATGATTAAGTTCAGGCAAATATTAACTCGCCTCTTGTTGACCAATTAGATGCCGTGAATGTGCTGGCTTTATGGACCTTCATGATTGCTACTTATGAATGATTATGCCTTAATGATCTTCTTTATAATTAATTAAGGTTTAACTCTCTTGGCTGAGATTACCGGTGGAGGGACGGAGGTGGCCCTCACCGGGCCGGGCCAGTAAACACCTTGCTCGTGTCATCTCATGCGGAAAAAACATGGGTGGCCATCTCGAAATGCTACATGCAGAATTGATTGGTGTGGAAACCCCCACGTGGAAACTTGAAGAACCTTCTCTGCAAGAACCACACGTTCCCCCATAATATTTCTGTACACATTATCGAGGGCAACAGCCATACAGCAGCCGTACAGCCCTGCAGAATCAAATTTCAAAAGGGATACGTTTTACGTTCAGTGATTGAGATGTTTTTCAAGCTAATTGAGTGTCGGGACTCGGCTGGCTATCATGAAATTAAAAAATATTATTTTTATATATTTTTAGCATATTAATATAAAAAATAATTTTTTAAAATATAAAACATACATTATTTTAATATAATTATATAAAAAAAACTTTAAACAATCACTAATATCTCATTCTCAAACATCAAAATGCATCTCATTCCTAGAGATTCATGGGAGAGCAAGAAATTAAGAGAAAGAAGAAAGAAATCAATCCATGAATGGATGACAGGGGAAGAAGAGGAAAAGAAAAAAAAAAAACTAGAGAGATATTAATTAGATACGCATCTAGCCTGTCTGCTTAGCTCCTATCCAACATTTGAAGCTCCGAGGCTTCCAAGGCTGGAACTTGATAAGATCGTTAATGGCGGCCCCATCATGTCCATGCAACTCGTTCCCATCGACTCTATCCAAATAAACAGCTTGCTCTAATTTTAGTTCTGGACTTCTTATTGCTCTACTCAAAAACTTCGGAACACCCAACATATTTTTGTAATATTTTTCTTGTATTTGCTATTGAAAGGTATTTATTTTTCTTGCAAAATACCTAATAATAAACTCCCTTCATATTATTTATAAAACTAATCAGGATTAAATATTATATTCTTAACCTTTTTTTATTTTTTGGAATGTTTCTTAGACTTCGGAATACACAATATATAAGGGTTAGCCCTCCTCTATTACATGATATATAGCTAAACAGAATATTTGGGTTGTATTTACTTTCAATTTTTTTTGCTTCCTTCTCTAGTTTCCTCATTTATTATAAAGAGATTTTTCTATGAAGATTTGAGAAAATACTTTTATTAAATAAAAAATAGAAAACAAGACCCTTATTTAGCTTAAATTAAAAATATTAAAAGAAATAATCATAAAATGTTAGAAGCTAAACCAAACAAAACTCGTATTTTTATGGTGAAGCATTTGAAAAACAGTCATTTTGATGCTTTTTTAATTTTTTTAGAGAAACAAGAAATTAGAAAATAACACAACAACAAAAAAATACTAATTTTGTCCTAAATTAGTAACACATTATCTTTAATTTCATGTTTTGTTAAAAACATTTGAAAAAAGGGAAAACTGTATGCAAGTAAACACAACCTTAAATACTCATTGTAAGTTTGATGTAAATGGAGGGAGATAAAGTATAAAAAATAGATATGAACTATTTATGTAACCCACGCTATGCAGCGGGGAACAATATTAATTTTTTAGTAAAAAAAATAAAAACTGGTTGTGTTCTTAATTTTTTAAGAAAAAAATTATAAATACTATATACATATCTAATTAAATAAATTGTTAATTTGCACCCTGTTATGGGTTGTAAATTTTTTATTAAAAAAATGAGAATGCATGTTTTTTTAACATTTTATTTGTTAAAAAATCATAATCATAATTTGCATGTATTTAATTAAATCAACCAAAAACCACCTGCAAACAAAATAAATTGGATTACTAATTTGACCTATTTTATTATTGGCAAACACTTATATTGATGAAATTATATAAAATAATAAGATAATTGTCCGGTAAAAATAAAATACAGATAAGCTTGTTATCAAAAGCCAATATTTTCATCTAATATAAATATATTTTTTATTGTAAAGTTTATCTTTTACTTATCGTGAAAATAAAATTAATTTATATAAAAAGAATAATGAAAGATGAAATTATGCCTACCACGTTCAAAATACAACAAAATTAGAATCTGATGCCGGCATCATTTCAATTAATTAGATTAACCATGGCTGATAGGGTCAAATGGATACGAATGCGGCGACTTGGATGGTTTTGGTGTGGTTAGTAGGGTGAATTGGAGAATCGTCGTTCCATATATTATGTTCCATTTCCTAAGCAACTAGCAAGAAGCACAATTGATGGATTCCTTGGAATCACACACACAACCATTATCCTGCAAAAAAAAAAAAATTGTCTTTTGACCCCACTTCCTCTCTCTCTCTCTCTCTCTCTCTCCCCCAGACGAAGAAAATGGAAAATACATCATCATCCATGAGATATCTTCCCCTGACACAACAACAAAGACATGGTAAAATCATTGTTTCTTTGAATATAATCTACTCACAATCTTAAGAAACGAAACAAAACAAAAATGCAAAAACCAATAGAAGGTCGAGGAGTAGGAGGAGGTGGAGGTGAGCCAGAAGGAATGAAGTCAATGGAGGTGGATCTTGATCTCGATAACTCTTGGCCTTTAGATCAGATCTCTTTCATGTCCTCAAACCCCATGTCTCCTTTTCTTATTTCTACTTCTACTGAACAGCCTTGTTCTCCTCTTTGGGCTTTCTCTGATGCCGTTGATGATAGACTTGCTGCTACTGCTTCTGGTCAGGCTTCCCCTGCTTTCGCTGCTGCTGCCGCCCCCCGCTTGTCTGATTATCCTATCTTACTCACATGTTAGTCACGTGTTTTGCTTACTTTTCTTTTCTTTCCTTTTTTTTTTTGCTTGAACTTTGGTGTTTTGTACGTGAATGAATGAAGAGTATTAAATGCTAAAGTTGCTTTCTTTGGCTGAGAAGAGGTGAAAAAGTTGTAATTTTAGCTTTCTTTTGGTGGGTTTTGTGTAGAAATGATTTGACTTTTTCCTCTTACTTTCTCAGATTGAAAAGTTTGTGACTCTGTGTGTGGTAGTGAATGTGGAGAGAGAGAGAGAGAGAGAGAGAGAGAGAGTTGATATTGGGTTTTCTTTTCTGTGTTCAAGTTTTATTGCCTTTCTTTTGATCATGTTTGGTGCTTTTGATTGGTTAATTTGAGCTTTTTTGATGTGATCATGTAGTATTTATTTTGTTTTGCTGACTGTATTGAGGGATTGAAAACTCATTGGTGTTTGAATTTGATTAGAATTTTCTCAAGGCAATCTCTATCACAGAAATTGGAACTCTGGGAACATGATTCTACAAAAGCCAACACTTACAGCAATAGAAATGAAACATAAACATGATCTCCAGTGTTTTGGAAGATGAGAAAGCCAAAAACTAAGAAGAACAAAAAAGTGATGCCATTAATTTGTTTCTGTTTTGATGGCCTTAATTTTGTCTTCCCTCAGATGGATAAGTATTAGTTAATACCCAAACTCAGTATTGTCTTCAATTTGGAGACTTCATTCAAGTTTAGTGTTCTTTTCACTATCTTTTTGATAAAATTTCTATCCTTCAAAGTTTGTGATCACACTGAGGATTTTGCGAGTCCTATGATCTATGCTTAGTGGTTATTTTTTAAAAAAATTTTAATAACAGTAATTTTGATATCAAACTATCAAAATAATTTAATAATATAAAAAAATTAAATTTTTTCAAAAAAAAACAACTCAAATTTTTATGAAACGCTGTCTGGGCTGGGTTCTTAAACGGCAAGTAGACTGCTCTTGCTCTTTCACCAGTTAACTGCATCATTTAGTTTTTTGCAGTTTATCTTCTCTATATAGTACTACAACTCATTAAGCACTATCAGGATGGTAATCATTTGTTTGTTTTTTCTTTTCTAACTTGGAAATTTGCTTAATGCAGGTAATCCAAATTTGATAACCGAAAGCCAAGGGGAAAATGATGATAACAGTAAACTTCCTTCTCCATTTTTGGGATTGTTGCCTATTGACAACCCAGATGGGTATTGTATGATTAAAGAGAGAATGACACAGGCCCTAAGATATTTCAAAGAATCAACTGAACAACATGTTCTAGCTCAGGTTTGGGCACCTGTGAAGAATGGGGGTCAACATGTATTGACAACTTCAGGGCAACCCTTTGTTCTGGACCCTCATAGTAATGGACTTCATCAGTATAGGATGGTCTCTCTCATGTACATGTTCTCTGTGGACGGCGAGAGTGACAGAGAGCTTGGGCTTCCTGGCCGTGTTTTCAGACAAAAATCTCCAGAATGGACTCCAAATGTTCAGTATTACTCCAGCAAGGAGTATTCACGGCTTGATCATGCTCTGCGCTACAATGTCCGAGGAACATTGGCTTTGCCGGTCTTTGAACCTTCCGGACAGTCTTGTGTTGGTGTTCTTGAGCTCATTATGAATTCACAGAAGATCAACTATGCACCTGAGGTTGATAAAGTGTGCAAGGCACTTCAGGTTGGGTTTCATTTCCTCTCGATATGCACATTAATCACAATGTTATTTCCTTTCCTAATTGAGCTTGGTGCTCTCCTTTAATTTTTAATTGGATTTTCTTTGGAAAACTTGGATATATGATTGGCAAATAATACATATTGAGATTCCCCAGTCACATAATTTCAGTTATTCTGCAGGCAGTAAATTTAAAAAGTTCAGAGATATTGGATCCTCCAAGCATACAGGTGAGCTGTAACGTTATATTTTATGTAAAATTTGGTATTGTTGGGAGAACAACCAGATAAAACTTGTGCTCTTCTTTCATTTCTTGCCCCTCTATTCTCACAGACGTATAATTGGCACTGCTTTTAAACCAGATTTGTAATGAAGGTCGCCAAAATGCGCTGTCTGAAATCTTGGAGATATTGACAATGGTGTGTGAAACTCATAAATTGCCCTTGGCTCAGACATGGGTTCCATGCATACATCGTAGTGTCTTAACGTATGGTGGTGGTCTGAAGAAGAGTTGTACCAGCTTTGATGGCAATTGCAATGGCCAAGTCTGTATGTCCACTACTGATGTGGCATTCTATGTAGTGGATGCTCACATGTGGGGTTTTCGGGAGGCCTGTCTTGAGCATCACTTACAAAAGGGTCAGGGTGTTGCTGGGAGGGCGTTTTTGTCCCAGAACTCATGCTTCTGCCCAGATATCACCCAGTTCTGCAAGACTGAGTATCCTCTAGTACATTATGCACGCATGTTTGGATTAACCAGCTGTTTTGCAATCTTCTTGCGGAGCAGTTATACTGGAGATGATGATTATATTCTTGAATTTTTTCTGCCCCCTAGCATCACAGACAGTCACGAACAGAAGACATTTTTAGGCTCCATATTGGCAACAATGAAGCAGGATTTCCAGAGTCTCAAGGTTGCTTCAGGGATGGACCTTGAAGAGGAAGGATTTGTAGAGATGATTGAAGCCACTACTAATGGGAGACTTGAATGCATTCAGATACCCCAACCTGCAAAATCTCCCCCTGGTGATAATATGTTGCCAAATGAAGGACACATTGAGCAAATTGATTCAGAAAAGAACAAGTTAATGTTTGACTTGGATGTCATAAAAAATGGAGGCAGTGCTGTTCAAGCTGACAGAAGACAAACTCCTCCATCTCATCCAGAGAAGAAAGATACAAGAAAGCCAACAGAGAGGAAACGCGGAAAGGCAGAGAAAACAATTAGTCTAGAGGTTCTCCAACAATATTTTGCTGGAAGTCTGAAAGATGCTGCAAAGAGACTTGGTGGTATGATTACACACTTAAAAATTGTTACTTGCAGTTTTCTCTTGTCATTGCAAAGATGCTGATTTCTTTCTTTATAAACGCTGGTTAATGTTGTGATATAGGATGTTATAAATGTATTTTTCTTAGACAATTTCTTGTGTCACACTTTACAGTTTGCCCTACTACAATGAAGCGCATTTGCAGGCAGCATGGGATCTCCCGCTGGCCATCTCGCAAGATCAACAAGGTTAATCGTTCCCTGTCTAAGCTAAAGTGGGTAATTGAATCAGTCCAAGGCACTGAAGGAACATTTGATTTAACTCCTCTTACTACAAGTCCACTTCATGTTGCTGATGGCACCGTCTCTTGGCCTTCCAATTTGAATGGGAGCAATCAACAGACCTCACCAAACTCTAAACCCCCTGAATATCATGGCAACAGGAATGGATCACCTATCTGTAGAAAACCAGGAAGTGATGGGCAGGCTGGTTTTGAAGATCAATTGCTAGGATATAGAATATTGAGTCAAGAGAAACTCACTGTGCAAAACAGGTTTTCACCAGAGTTAGGTCGAGGCTCAAACAGATCCAAAAAAAGGAGTGGCTCAAGGGATGGGAGTGCAGGGACTCCTACTTCTCATGACTCATGCCAAGGTAGCCCAGAAAATGAAAGTGCACCTGTAAAGGACCCATCTGTTTCTCCTGTCCATGAGCGATGTATTAAAGCTGGGGGGTCACCTGAACTGGCTCTTCAACAAACCAAGGAACAAAATCTGTCAACTGCATACTCAATACCTGATGCTCTTGTTGCAACAGAAGCCCATGCACCGTTTGGTGGAATGCTAATAGAGGATGCGGGGAGCTCGAAAGATTTGAGAAACCTTTGTCCTGCTGTGGCAGATGCTATTGTGGATGAACGAGTTCCAGAATCTAGTTGGACAGATCCTCCATGTTTCAACATGCTTCCCACACAAATGTTTGCTGCTCCTTTGCATGCAATTCCGCAGGCAACACCTAGGCAAGAAATGAAGAGTGTAACCATAAAGGCAACATACAGGGAAGACGTAATAAGGTTTCGAATTTCTCTGAGTTCTGGGATTGTGGAGTTGAAAGAGGAAGTGGCCAAGAGGCTGAAGTTGGAGGTGGGTACTTTTGACATCAAGTATCTGGATGATGATCAAGAGTGGGTTCTGATAGCATGTGATGCTGACTTGCTGGAGTGCATGGATGTTTCAAGGTCATCAAGCAGTAATATAATCAGGCTCTCAGTTCATGATGCAAATGCCAATCTTGGGAGCTCCTGTGAGAGCACTGGGGAGTTATGATTAGGCCATCTCTGTAAATATGGAAAGTTTTGAGCACAATTATTAGATTACTAGGCAAACGAAGCTGTAGAATTTTGGTTCAGAGAAGTTGACTGGATTGTAAGAAATTTTCCTTCGAGTTATAGAGATCCACTTCTTTAGATTTATATACTGCCACGGTGACTGGAATGACTATATTCGATTACATGTATCCCTTCCATGCCGAGGGTTCTCATATATATTAAGAACGTATTTGGTAGTATGGTTGTTGGTGTTTTTTAAATAACTTTTCATATTAAAATGTATGTAAATGATGTTTTTTTATTTTTTAAAAATTATTTTTCACATCAATATATCAAAACAATTCAAAAAATATAAATCATATTAATTTTTAATAAAAAAAAATTTAAATTTTTTAAAAACAGTCACAACTGTATTTCCAAACGCTGCCTACAAGCATAGTTTATTTCTTTCAAAGAGTTCGGTGGAAGACCCAAACATTTCCAAGCCAATAGGTTGCTTAGTGAAAGACTGCTGGAACCATTCATGGTGTGCTGATATCTATGGATCATAACTAGACAAGTCACATCATTATTAAATAAATTAAGTGATAAATAAATTGAATTTATATTTTATTTTACCTTTATCATCAAGAAATTAAAGGTTAAAATTATATTATCGTAGTTTTATGATATAGTAATAATTATCTTCAACATCATTACAATATAAAAAGTTAAAAATAACTAGGCCAAGGCACAAACCATGTCGATTTTCAGAGATGATATGTGTTATCTATGGAATTTATCTAAAGTGTCTATATATATATATATATATATATATATTAACTTTTTAATATAATGCATGGAATGCTATCTTTATAATGGAAGATTATAAAGTATAAAATTGAGATACAGGTATGTATTTTCTATTTTTAAAGTGTAAAATTCATTTTAAAATTATTTAACAAATATTTATTTTATATCTTTATCTATATCTCTTGAACTAAACATATTTATATCTTTTATGTATTTCTTCCTTTTATCATATGGTACAGTGACCAAATGTAATCATAAAGTACTCTTACATTACCTAAGCAAATATGAAAATAAAATATCATTAATAGTATTATACTAGATGGGGAGCGACACTAATTTTTTCATAAAATGTTTAGACGCCATAAAATATGTTTCAATGGAAAAAATAATTCTTATAACTAGAGTTATAGTATTGACTAACCAATTATCACTTGATAAATCTAGTTAAAACCGGTTGACTTTTATCTTTAATTTTATATAAAAAAAAACAATATTATTTTTATATTTTATATAAAATAAAAAAAGTTGACTCGGGTCAACCCACCTGGCCTAAGTTAATCCAAATCAACCCACTTAACTCACGACCCAAGACTTACTCCGGATTGATCCTCGAGTTTGGTTTGAAAAATATATAACTTTTAAAATCAGTAACATGAATCATTAGAATAGAAACACCAAACTCGAGGATCAACCTGGAGTAAGTCTTGGGTCGTGAGTTAGGTGAGTAACATGAATCATTAGAATAGAAACACCATACATGAAAAAAAAATAAAAGTTCAATCCTCAACAAATCAAATGTCGAAAGATGGAATTTGAAAAAAAAATCCATTACACAAAAAGATTAAATTGAAAAACAAATTCACAAAAAGACAAAAAATTAAAAGAATAAGAAATAAATTATAGCATCGATTGGGTTGAATAAGTTGACTTTATTTTAATGAGACGATAAAAAAAAATATTTTTTCTTTATTGAAAAAATAACCACGATAACCTGAAAAAAAAACCTTAAGAAATATCTAATTGGATAAAAAAAATTAAGAATAAAAAACTTGGCTCGAGCAAACCCAAGATTATATGATAAACATGTAACCTAAGTAATAAAAGGTAAGCCAACTCAACTTAATCCTCAAAATCTATAGCCCAAGTAATAAAATCAGGATAACTTTATATATCATTTATTTAAAATCTGACCTGACCCGATAGTTTAACTCATAACATAAGTGATTCAGGGTCTAGCACTTTTAGTTTATCACCCTATAAAATGACTAAATTATTAAGATGATATTGAGTTTGTTACTTTATAAAATAAGTAGATTTTAAAGATTACTTTGAGTTTATCATTCTATAAAATAAAATGTTTTTAAAATTACTTTGGATAATCACTACATAAAATTACTATATTTTAAAATCACTTCAAGATTCTCACTTCATAAAATAACTATATATTTTAAAATCATCTTTGAAAATGACTAAAATTTTAAAAATCATTTTGAGTTTTTCACTTTATAGAATTATTAGTTTTTCAAAATTACACGAGTTCATCACTCTATAAAATAACATATTTTTAAAATCACTTTTAATTCATCGTCCTGTTTGATTCTAGTGTTTTTCAATTGATTCTATTGATTTCAAATCTTAATATATTAATTTCCTGTTTTTCTAATAACTCTCCGGTTTAATCTTAAATTTCATCCAGCTTGAGGTTAGTGAAGGACGAGAGAAGAAGGAAAAGTAAAAGGAAAGAGATGGATAAAGTTAACGCATTATAATTATAATTATGCTCATAAATCGAGTTATGAATTTAGTAATTAATTTGGATTGATATTAGTTTAATATATCACTTTCTTGATATAAAAAAAGAAGATATCACTGTGAACTCGGATCAGCTTCAGCCTTAATTAGATAAATAGCATCCCTTAAAAAACCATATTTTTTAAAAGCATATGCTTCTTGGTTTATTTTAGTAAATAGACGCATTTATTTTTCCTTGCACAATCAGAGCGCGGATAGCTAGCTAGTTTCTTCTCTTTCAGCCCTCTGATCCATGGCCATTCCGAGAGGAATTTGTCTTCCTCGAGCTTCCATTGACAACCAGCTCTGATAAGCCCACGTCACCCTTGGCCTGCCTTGCTGCTATTTGTCTTTGTGTGGATCTGTAGTACACAGCATATAGGATCAATTGGGCCACTGCAAATAATGCGCCCGTTCCATTGGGAGCCTGAAAAACAAACCATAGGACCATGTTAATTTAGAACACACACAGGGAGGGGGGGAGCGGCGGGGGGAGAGATAATTACCAGAATGAAGGGGTCAAATTTGATAAAAGCATAAGCAGACCAGGCAACACTATTGGCAAAGGAAGCAAGGGAGACGTAAAATGGCATGTACTCCACACTTTTTGTAGTAATCACGATTTTCTGCATGATTAAAACAATCCTATCAGTCAACTGAACAAATTATATGATTATCAAAAAAAAAACTGAACAAATTATATTTAGCCCAGAATTAAGCTAGCTAGTAACCTCCATTATGAAAATCAGCACACACATGGCATTATGTTACAGTCCATATATATTAAACCACAATGAAATTAAAAAGATACATAGAGCAATCAAGATTTAAGGAATTGACTGAAATTTGCATGATTTAGGAGACTAACCATGACTGATAAAGGTGAAGCATACATCATGGTGTTAAAAACTATGGCAACAATTCCAACAATGGCAGTTCTCTTCTTGGTGGTATGGACTAGAGTTAGGACCAGAGTGGCAAGGAGAGCGATGGATACAACCTCAACAAGCACAATTTGGAGCACCTTAAACCTCCCTTTCTTGTCTGAGTAAATAAGAAAAAGGAGAAGGTAGACCATCTCAATAGCAACCCCTGCTCCATTTATGGTCCAAACCAAGGTGCTGTTGGGGTGCACAATGGGTAGTCCGTATAAGACCCAAACCATGCAGTTGATCATGGTTGCAAGGTACGGGGCTGGTGAGAATTGCTCCACTGATTTCTTTCTCCATATCTGTACGAAAGTTGGCCTGAGAAAGTCAATAAAAGAAAAGGTAAGTTATTAAATTAATATTCAAAACATGCAAGTTTTACATTTTACTTTCTAAAGAAGGTTCTGCAAATCAAGTCTTTTTAATTTATTTTTGAAGACAAAAACAATAATAAAAGAAAATGCATATGTAATTTGGTCCCAGATGAAGTGGTTGGCCAATGTTTCTTGTGAGCGCATATATATATATATATATGGGGAAGAAAATTAAAAAAATGGGGCGACTTTATAATTCACATAATTTGGTTTAAATAATATCAAATAGACAAAGCATGCTATAGAATTTATTAAACTGAGAAAGAAAATTGATATAAGGATAAAGTAATAATCAGATTGAACATGCATACAAAAACCACACAGCGTTGGTATCTCAAATTGACAAGGTTTATAAAATATCCACGCAGTTCGAGAGACTGTGTGCTCAAGAACCATTCGCAGTAGTACTTACACTGGTGACAAGAACAGGAGTAGTGAGATGACATTTCCTACAAGATAAGCAAACAAATCCCACATCATTACAGAAAAATTATAAGAAACCCAAAAGCATTCTCCTCTTCTCTAAAACACATACAAGACCACAAGATCCCTCAAAATGTTAATGGAGCTTAAAGAAACTAATTAGAACATCATTTCTATATAATTAAGAAACTAAATAAACCTTCTTACCTATGATGCCAACCACAGTTCTAACAAGGTCTGCAGAAACCATGATTCTGAGATATGAGGCTCTAAACTAAAGTGAAGAGATTTAGTTTCTTATATTGAAGATGTTTCGATGTAAAGAAAATATAGATAAAGAGTCTCATAAACAAGGGAGAGGAATTAAGGAGATAAAGTGCGTGTCTTGAAAGCTAAAATTTGGCAGGTAAATCCAGAAGAAGTGGTTACATGCATTGCAGGAATTGGCTCGTGAAATTTGCACTAACACGTGTATCTTAACTCGCTTCCTGTATTTAATCCTTTTTTACTTTTCGTCCATTTGTAACTTTAGGATGGGATAAGTTTGAAAATAGAAAAGAATTGTTATAAAAATAATTGTCATGTATTGAAAAAAAAACTATGTTTTCAATGAAGTTTAATCATTTTTTAATTTTATTTTGTGTGATAAGATAGATAAATAAAATTTAAGATAATAAAAAGAAAGAATATAAGGGGTGACAAAAGAGGAAAGAAAGAAAAAGGGTCTAAGGAATCAAAAAACTATATAATGGGAGATCATGCAAAAAAAAAAGAAAAAGAAAAGGAAAGAAACTAAATAGGAGAATCGATTAGAAAAATCCTAAAGAGATGCTAGTTTAAGATGCAAATAAGTAAATATAACATAAAGATCTATTATTTTTCTAGTTTAGTTTTGTTCCATGTATTTAAAAAAATTTAAAAAATATGTTTTCAATAAAGTTCAATCATTTTTTTTACTTTGTTTTGTGTGATAAGATAGAAAAGTAAAAGTAAAAGTAAAAATAAAAATATGAATTAATGGGTAGATGAAACAAATGTGGTATAGTAATATCATGGTTTGTGGAGATAAAATAATTATTGGGTATTCCAAGAACGCCCTCCTTCAACTCCTATATCAACTATTCATTGACCCCCGTCGCCTCCAACATACCTGATACTCATGAGTTATGAATAATTGCTCCGTGGAAGGTGGGTCATGGCGAGGTCTTGAAGCGCACATGCATCTATCTAGTATTTGCTTTCCTCGTCAATTTATTGCTATTTGATCTTCTTCTTCTTCTTTTATGGAGATTTTGGTGTCATTAATTCCTCGAAGAAAAGATTTGCTGTGAAGTAATTATAAGACGCCATTGTTATTTGATATGGTTAGCTTATCTATACATTTCAAGAAAAAAGAAGAAGAGAAGAAGCTTATCTATATGTTAAAAAAGAGCTCAAACAGCTAGTTTTAGTGTAAAAATGGATGGTGATGGAATTCTATCACTAAATAACTCCAAATCAAATTCATTATTTCAACGCTCATTAGAGTAGCACAATTCATTAAATACAGAACCACCCCAAGATTTCATTGCATCTAAGATGCTATCTTTTTTGTTGAAAAAAATATTAAATTGATGTTTTTTAAATAATTTTAATATGGTAATAATAAAAAATTTTAAAAATATTATTTTAATATGTTTTCAATTAAAAAACACCGTATAGAATAACGAACGAAATACATGCTAAGCTGAAAAGAATTAGATTGGGTGGAGGCAGCCGGTGACTCAACCACTAACGATGAATTCAATTGAGGTACTTTAATTTTCTTTATTTATCCATTAAAGACAAGGAATATATTCCTCAGTATGGTGAGAGCATGCGGTCACCTCCTTTAAGCAAAGTTACAGCAGCTAATTCCTCAGGGGCTTGTCCATGTAAACGAGGGATTGCATTACAATTAACCTGGACATGGACTCATGGACTCATGGACTCATGGACCCATGGCAGTACAGTTCAGTACCATATCAAGAAATCTGCAGTGCCCAAATGAATGGTATGCCCCAACAAAAATGATGCTTCCTTCCAATCTATCTAGTTCTTGATAGATATCTTATCACCTGATATTGATTACGAGAAGATGCTCCAATATTGAGTATCGTGGGCACTGAAGCCATGATAGGATATATTATTCAGACTGGAGTTGAAACAATCCACAGAAATATAGCTGGGATTGGCTACGCATAATCATGGTAGCCTTTCGATGGACGAGAACTTACGTTGCTGCTTTTATGAAAGAACCTCCCGTCAGTCCTCCGTGTCTAGTGGCTCACAGGGATTAGAAATCCACATGCTATCATTGGTTGAGCAGTGCAATCATTTAGAATGAAGGCAACATAAATTTTTACCAGCTATTGCTGATGCCACTCCGCTGGCTCATACTCTGGCAGAGTACTAGAAGATTAGGCAAAATTTTATCACCAACAGGAAAGGAGAAAATCCATGCAAAACCATTTGAGGAGTTGTGTATACCACATGAATTCTTGAGTTCATATTACAACAATAAGTGGGGGATGCAGAATCGTGATAGAGAAATGCAGAAGAAAACAGCAGGCATTCTCAAAATTTATTTGCTCAGATGAACATTCTTCCATTCGGTGAACACCTTTGAGGTCACAATACAGACAATCAATAAAACAATTCAAATAGACAAACAAATTGGGATTTCAAAGCGCAAGAAACAGAAAACTCACCAGATTATAACTTTGACACTATACAGGATCTTCTAAGCTACAGAATGTGCAGGTGTGGTAAAGTGGATAAATACTTGCCATACATTTTCAAATTCTAAAACCCCACTTCTTCGTTGATTCTTTCTTATTTCTCCTTGAATTAGGATCGATGAGGTTTTCCAGTGATTTTGCCTTTTTGTTACGAGCCTTGCCTGCTTCTTTTAGGAGCTCAGCTAGCCTACTTTTCTCGTCTTCAAAATCAGGATTTGCAATTCCAAGCTTTTCTTCTCTAAGTTTTAGAACATACTCCAAGATCTCTATTGCATCTTCAACCCTGCAATGGAAGCCATAAAGTTCAACATCGGATGAAAATAAATAAACGAATCTCCAGCTTTAAGTAATGTTTGAAGTAGTAAGATTGAAACCTCAAAACTAGCCATATGCTTATCTTTCCAGAATGCTGTCTCTATTATAAGCTTTAACAAACAAAATTATAAGACTTGAATATACACTTCAAGATGTAAACCATAATTCAGCACTTAAACTCCACCATAAATCTTCTCATCTCATCAATGCATATATAGTGGAGACAGAGACATCAAATAAATAATTTTCATGATAAGAGAAGCACATGCAACAACTTCACAGAAACAAATGAGATAAACTTAACATAGACTCAATCAGTTATACTGTCCAGAAATCCTCCCCAGGGACAAAATACAAAACCAACGTCAAAATGGATAATTCAACCACTCTAGTCATAATAATAAGATGGATGTCTGAAGTAGTAATATTGAGTAGCAAAAGTTTGAAATGAATGACAAATTACCTTCCCATAGCATCATAAGTTGCTGCAAGATTGCTATATACTCCAATGGTATCTTGATGGCATGGGCCACACTCCTGTTCTAGTATCGCCCTCGCCTCTTCAAACAACTCACAAGCCTCGTCTATTTTAAACAGCTGCACACAAGCCAATCCCATCTGGTTCAGCACAACCCCGAAGAAGGCTGACTTCCTCTCACCACTGGTTCTAAGTTTTGTCACAGCACTCTCAAATGAGTTCCTTGCTTCTTCATATCTCCCAACCACGTAAAACATCACTCCCATTCGAGCTTCGATTCCAGCAATAGTACTTTGCTGTCCTGGTTTATCCTCCAACAACTTCATTGCCTTTAGCAAGAGCTTCAATGCCTCCTCGGGCTCACCTATAGATTCAAAAATGGCTGAAATCTCAGTCAATCCCCCAGCAATCTCTTCTGTCGTGGTTCCTGGTACAGGTTTCGCATATATCCTCAGAGCATTTTCACAGTAAGACTTGGACTCTCGGAGTTTTCCAGTCCTATGGTATAAGTCAGCAAGACGTACAAAGACAGATGCAACCGAAGGGTGGTTGTCACCCTTTGATGACTTGAAGACAGTGAGTGCCTTCTGATAAGAGAAAATAGCCTCATCAAAGCGACAAAGAGACATGTAAATGTTTCCAACGCTGACATCAATAGCAGCAACCTCATTGTCCTGTTCATTTGCAATCATTGCCATGCTGGCAAGGACAAGGTGCTCAAGTGCTGGTTCATAGTCTCCCTTTGCCTCGCATATAAGAGCCATCAGCCTTCGGTCAGCTGCTTCTTCAATAGATGCCGGTTCGCTATGTGCACGATGAATTTCAAGTGTTTTCTTGCACAATTCTTCTGCTTTATCGAAGTTCATAGCTTGAACATGTGCCTCAGCTAAGTACCTGGCATCTCCAAATTAATAGACTAAAATCGAGTTAAACGAAGAAGAAGCATGCTGATTCAAACTTCCTTGTACTATACATCATAAGCAGATAACACCGAAAACTCAGTATTAAACATGTCAGGCTCATTTAATCAGACTTTGAAAAAACAATACCTAGAGAATTTGGCAAACATAAACATAAACAAAATCATATCAAGCAAAGAAGTAATAATAAAACCACGGATTTGCTAAAAAAACACGATCATATCACTGCATAGTATATACAAATATATAACACGCCAAACAAATAGGAAGATTTACATAAATGGATAGTTTAGCCTCCAGCAGCAAAACTTAAGCTCACATCTCTTCCTAAAAATAGCCTACAGTATAATTCCCTCCAACAAAAGATATCACAATTTATCTCATGGTAAGAAATCCAAAATCTATTTGTTGAAGGAATAATCAATCTTAATTGCCTTATTAACAATCTTACTCAAAAAAAAAAAAAGAACGCCCAAAAAGCAACACTTCCTCTCCAAATACATTAGCATTAGCATAATCAGTGAAAAAAAAGAAGAAAAACACATAAATCATACGTGAAAATCTTAATCTCTCATTAAGACAAAAGTCCCAATCTTAATTACCCGAATATATCAAATTTACTTTCACACAAAATAAACACTTTAAAAACAAAGTAATCTCAGAAAACAAAAACAACCCATTAAGAAAAACAGTTGAAAATCCAAAACCCACAAACCTGCAAGTCTCGCCAACTCGTGGATCAATCTCCCCCAAGCTCTCGATCTGAATCTGCAACCCCTTCTCATAGCACTCAATAGACTTATCAACTTGACCCAGCATTGAATAAGTATCCCCCAACTGCATATAACCACTAAACCCAGCAAGTGCATGATCCATTCCTTTACTGAAATCAGGCACTTTGATAGCCCTTTCAAGCACAGGCACTGCCTCTTCAAACCTCCCTAAACTACAATAAATAGCACCCAAAACATGAAGACTCATAACCAAATCCAAACTTGGCTCCTCTCCTTTCTCAATTGCCACTCTTTCAAACGAATTTGATGCTCTAATTGCATAGTCCAATGCCTTAATGGGTCCTTCACCAGATGCAATAGTGTCACGGGCGAGCTTTAAGAGAAACGGGCCAAGATCCGGGTTATCCAACGAAGGGTCCGAGAGGAGAGAGTTCGGGTTTGGAGAATCCGGTGGAGGCTTTTTAGTGGAGCGGGCAGGGGAAGGTTTGGATCGGGAAGGGGAAGGAGATGGGGGTTTTTTGGGAGTCGGGGTTCTGGGTGGTGGCTGTTGTTCGGGTCGGGTTGAGGATCCGGGTAGGATCTCAGGGACAGAAATGTGAAGTGGTGGTGCATCTGGCGGGGTTTTAACAGAGACAAGACCTGGCATGGTTGTCTAGTGAGAGATTTGCACGGAGAGAATGTGTGTGTGAGTGTGAAGAAGAGTGAGGGTTATGGAGAAGAAATTGAAAACGAGAGAGAGGGAGAGAGGTTGAGGAGGGGGCAATTAGGTGATTAGAGGATCAATTAAGAGAGATGATTAAAGACAAGGTACCAAGATGGAACTGACAGGAAGGTGGTGCCTAATTTTTAGGACATGTCAGATTGTAGACAGTCGGACATTTTCATGACTCCAAGTACTGTAGTGTTCTGTGTTTTGTATGGTACGGATGCGGGGATAAATAAAATGTCTGGATTTTTTTCCTTACATAGTTTTTACTTTTCTAACTGCCAACTGACAGGCTGAATAAATCCTCCTTGTTCTAACGGATATATTACGCTCATGAACTCAGTGACCTCCATAAAATCATACAAGGAGCTTAGAGAGAAAGCCCATAATGAGAGTACTGTTCCTTACTTTACTCTGGTGTCTCCATGATTATCTGGATTCTAATCCTGCCGTAGAAGGTTAAGACTATTTTGGTTCGTCCCAAATCAATATATGAATTTGAGCCACTGATTCAATATTTAGATTCGAGTCCTTCTACTATGGATGATTTTATTTTTATTTTTGTTCTTCTCCCTCAGTATATAGGTTCGTGTCCTATTATGGACGGGGTCGATGTTGGCAACTTCATGCTTTATAGTATGATAATCGAAGCAATTCCGAGCTGACCTCAATATAAATTCTGCAATGAAATATATATCTTTACATGTTGAGGGCATGATATACTATGCTGGGAGTTTTGGATGATCCTCTGGATACCTTCAATTCTCTGTACAATTAATTAAACGCCAGAAATAGAATAACTATTTTTAAAAAATTTATATGTCAGCTAAAGATATGAATTTGATTGATAAATGTACATTATTTTGACAAAATGAATTCGGCTGGCAGTACGTAGAAGGAGCATATCTTTTTCTTGTCATTTCTTATCCGTCTCTAATGTGATCATGGATATTTTACGTACGTTGTGATCTAGATTTACATATATATCAATGTCAAACAATAATGATGATCGATGAAGAA
The DNA here is from genome assembly GCF_951802175.1 of Populus nigra. Lineage (NCBI taxonomy): Eukaryota > Viridiplantae > Streptophyta > Magnoliopsida > Malpighiales > Salicaceae > Populus > Populus nigra. Next base: position 16,118,761 of record NC_084859.1, read on the forward strand.
GATGAATTTGCAGTCTCTTTATGTGTATTTACTTATCTCTTTGGGTAGTGAAGCAGTCATATTGCATAGAACATGCTAGCTATCATACCCCACGATCAGAAAGCATGCATGAGCTATTGTCCTAAGAGAGTAATTTCGGCGAATTAAAAAAGACTTTTTGCCACAAAATCTACAGACAAGTACATAGTTTAACATGACATTCTCATCTTCAACGAAGAGTTTTTATTTTATTTTTTATCCCCTTGGTTTCACGGCTAGATGTACGTAGCACCATCCGAAGCAGCGTTGGCTAAGCCTGATCCTTTCTAGTTTCACCACTATTCATTTCCGTTCTAAGAATCTAAAATACAAGCTCATAATTTATGCGCTCTCTCATTGAGTTAATTCAACATGATGTATAGATATAAGCCTTTTGGACATTGAACTTTTGAGCAAGTAGCTGGTTCACCAGCGAGAGATGTCACCAACACCACGAAATCTCCGTTGTTCGGGTTTGTTTGGCAGTGTAGTTGCGGTTGTTTTTCAAATAATTTTTTGTGCCAAAATACATGTCAATGATTTTTTTTTATTTTTTAAAAATTATTTTTAATATCAGCACATCAAAATGATTTGAAAATACTAAAAACATATTAATTTGAAGTTAATAAAAAAATAAAAAAATTTTAAATTTTGTCAAAAATGCTTTTAAAACGCAGAAACAAACAGACCCTTCATGTTCAGGCTCGCCACAGCAATAATAGGCGTGTACCTCTGTGGTCTCTGTTAGCTTCCTCATCTCCATCTCAGCTATATATGGCCTAAAATATTGAGCAATCATAGTATTTATAGCAGCAGGCTTTCTATACATCAACAACCATATATATATATATATATATATATATATATATATATATATATATATAGTTCTGTTACCTCACTTGGTGAATTTGCACGAGTCTTGCCATCCTGCTGCACACCTAAAACTCTGGCTGCAAGAGGAAAAAAGATGGAAATAATGCTTCTTTAATGAGTATTTAGCAAATAGAGAACAAGACTGATATACATAAACATGGAGAACTTGCTTACCTGCAGATAAATCAATGGGGTATAGAAGGAGAATGACAAGTGTCATTCTGGCATGCATGTTAAAGTACTTTTGTTGTAAAATATTTTCTAACAAAGCTTTAACCTGGACCGCAAATTTAATTTGGTCTTATAATACGCTTGTTGACCTTGTTTAAGAACCATTTTTCCAGCATATATAATGTTACGATGAAAACGCAGTTCCCAGTATCTAGCTAAAGTCAACCGCATGCACTAAGGTAGCCATCAACTGCCTTGCATTGCATGGCTCAAGCTTACACAATTTCTGCTTTCAATATTCTCTATTAATACTCCACATACATTGAACCATTTTTGGCGTTGTTAATTTCACTCTTTGCTAAAGTGGTGTCATGATCAACAGCATGAACCATTGGCTGCAGGCCATGACCTATTGATTCCACATACATGATTCAACTCTCTATATATAGTCATGAATGATCGATGCATTTCATCTTAAAACAGTACAGTATTGGTGCAAATGGCATCATAATAAAACCAATTTAGGATAAGGTTAGGTTAGGTTAGATGAGCTGATTTTCTTATGAAAACAGACAACAGTGCTAGGGACTGCAATATCCTATATATGCAGGATGCCGGAATTCAAATAACAAAGAATTGCTCATGAGGTGTGCTACCTGTTCATGTTGCTTGCTTACTGTTCAATAGTGTTACTGCTTCTCTAATTCCTGTTAGTGTTAGAAATTAATCACATGGAGGGCCAAGTCAAGGAATATGAAAACACATCTACCCTCTTCTTGTTGGCACTCAATATCATGGTAATTGGATGGTGGAAGTCATACCAATAATATAATTCACGGCACCTTCTTTAAGTTGACCACTCAACCTTCCCATGTCTTCCTTCATAAACTTTAATCCTCTTCTCCTAGAAAGATTCGACGATAGCTTAACACTCCAACTGTCTCCTTTTGTCTATGTTGCATCAAAGATTTTTAAATAGTACTTAAATCCTTGTCTGAAGTCCTTGTACATTAGAAATTAGGCTATGGTTTTCCAATCCGAGACCTTGTAACCATGCAAGGAGAAAAAAAACTCTATTCAGACCTGGATATGTTATTTCAAATTTTAGCAAACTTTTTTCAGGCCCTTGATGTTGATTGACTTTGTTGTAATTAAGCCATTAATTTGTGTGGCAAAATAGTTTTATTCTACCCGATGATGCCGTTGAAGAAATAGAAATCACATTAGCCAAATTGGCTTGAGAACCAAGAATGGAATCATTATTAGAGATAGCAATCTGTTGGCTAGAGTACTTTACCTCTTATTATTACCAAACCATGGGAGTGCTGACATTACAGCGTTTCATTATTGAATTTTTTTTTTTTTTATAATCCTTGATTTTATTAAAAACATTGGTATCTAGACAGTAGCCATAAAAAAAATTAGGAAACTTACATTGAGATATGAAAAAAAAAAATAGATAAAACAAATCAAAACATTAATAAATTTTTTATTGATTTGTCCAAAATTTAATATCATATGTACTGATTAGAAGATCAGATCCCGAATATACAAACTAGTGATTATAGAACTTCAGCCAATAAAAAAGATGGTGAAGAATCAAGCTAAAGTAGGAATTAAAATCTGCCTATTATTTTGAACTAGCCGTATATTTTAGGTTGTGCAGAAAGATAAAAGCTTTCAAACTTTTTTTTTTTAATTTTCAATAACCAACACATATTATTGATATAACATGTCATCCAAACACCTAGAAAAACATTCCCTAATTCGCCACCAAGAGAGAATTCTCATCTAAATATTCCAAGTAAAATTGTGAAAAGGTGGTCAGTATTCTTAACTTATACCACCAAGATTGCAACTTGCTTGAGCCTCTAGCACTAAACAACAATAAAACAAGAAATTCATCGTGTTGAATCTATTTTGAATAGCTAGACAAATAAAACATTGGATTTTTGGAGGTCAATTCTTTAATCAAATTTCTGTTTGAAAGTAAAGATTCCCTTCATGTCTTCATCAAAAACCTTCCATCACTGGTGGCTGAACAAATTTTCTTGTCATTATTGAATATGTTATCTGTATGGTATCTGAAAATGATTCAGTTACTGCATCATTTCTCTATTTCCTAACACATTCTCTGGCATGGCCAGAAATTATTGGATCCTCAACTTCGCTAGCTGCAATGGAATATATATATATATATATATATATATATATATATATATATATATATATATATATTTATATATCCTGGAATTCAAAAGGGCATCTTGTTTCCCAACATAGAAAAATTGACTTAGGGCCACAATCTTATGCTGACCTCATAGCTGATAATGCATTATCAGATTATAAAATACTCACAGTTATGGTACTTGGTACATATGATATGCACATTTACATCTTATATTAGTTTAATCTTTCACAGATATTATTCCTTTAAGGGGAAAAAAAACCAAAACTTGTCCATTCTGCTGTTTTTTTTTTTATTGTGAAAAGAAACTTTGATCTGTAGCTCTTGTATACAGTACTGGAATTTTAATTTACTTTGCAAATCATTATGAGGAATTTAGTTATATTACTCAATTGGTCACCCTGCTGATGCTATTAAGAAAAGAGAAGGGACATACTGACATGCTTATGATCAGAAGGTGCTACATTTGCATGGCATCTAAGATTGGAAGCATCTTTAGATCAGAAGAGATAGTGGAAGTTGAAGATTCTCTATGAAACCCAATAGAGCTACAAAGAGTAATTTCTCATTATTCATTTTCTATAATACATTCCATAATTTATGCACTCTCTCATTGAGGCTCTCCTTACTTAACACTCCACATAAATACATATATTTTATTTCAATATGCCTTTTATTTAGGCATTGAAGTTTTGCACGTACTGGTGGTTAAACAGTCAGGGGTGTGGTTCGTGTTTAGGATTAGGCACCGGATCTTTTTGGTAGTCCACCATAGCCTCCATCTCTGTGAGCTTTCTCATCTCCACTTCATAAATGAGCTACATCATAAAAACATATTATAACAGAAGAGTTGATCAATCAACAATGACTAATCAATGATGATGCTAATTATGCAGCTGTGATATAAATGTTGTATCCCTTGTAATTAGGACAGGACCCGGAATCATCTAGGCTTTCGGATTGTCTGAACTTGAACTGGAACAAGCATCGATGGATTGGTCATCTCAGATGAAATTTAAGCAGTATCAAGTCATGTTATAAAGTATGGTTTATTGCTGAAAATAACAAATAATTAAGGCATGGCATGTACGCATATAGTTGCGTAGGCAAGTACTACTTATTAATAAAGTCTTGTTACCTCACTTGGTGGATTTGGCAGAATATGGCCCTCCTGGATGCCTGAAAATCTGGCTGCAAGAGGGAAAGAATGGAAAACATGTTACTTTAATCATTACGAAATAATAAGGTGATTTTACATGGAGAACTAACTGCATGCTCACCTGCAGATAAATCAATGAAGAGGAGGAGGAGGATGAGAAGAATAGTTTTGGTCTGAGAACTCATTGTAAATGATCTGGTGATATTGTTGTTATAGGTTCTGAGAGGACAAAGGATGTGTTAAATTTATAGGGAAAGAACCATGTAATTAAACACTTCATGGTGCAAACTGCACTCAAAAGCTTTGTAGAATGTTATGATTAAAAATGCAACAGCCATTAGCAAGAACACAACCAAGTCAAAGGCACTAATTTGTGACCTCAAGAGTCAGGTCCTCCTGTTCTCCAAAAGCTAAATTGATTAGGTCGAAAACAACTGACTTTGCATTTGCAGGGCTCACGCTCTATACATCAATTCAGCTTAGTTGGATACATTATTTCTTTAGCAATTGCCTTCGTTTCACTAGTCTCAACCATTCTTTCCAGTCCATTCGTTCTCCACATCTGTTGAACCCATTTTGGCTTTATTTCAGTACTGTTTAGGACAGTGTTGTCTTTATCAATAACATGAGCCATTGGCAGGAGGGGCCGGCCATGTTAAAATGTGGTGGTGATGTAAGAAGATAGTAAGAGAAAAATATTTTGAAACTGATCACAGCTAACTTATTTCTGCATTCTCAACTCAAGCATTTACATAAATATTTATACAACTCTTGGTACGTATACATGCACAACTCTTATAATAATAATCTCTAATATATGTACCATATTAATACGTACAAACAATAAACCAAATACAAAGTAATTATGTGATTAATGCATAAACTTTCCTAAATGTATACATAAACCATTGCTAGAGCACATCTTCCAACGTACCTCCTGAAACTTGTTTCTAGATAACTCCTAGCAGATCAGCTCTTAATCTGCATAAATCTTCATACTTCAAAGCCTTTGTAAGAATATTTACAGCTTGATCCTTGAACTTCAAATAACTCATTTTCACCTTCTTCTTGCTTATGCACCTTCTAATAAAGTGATATTTGGTGTCGATATGATTGCTTCTCTCATAAAAAAATGGATTTTTTTCCCAAAGAAATTGCAGACTTATTCTCAGTAAAAATCTCTATATTATCCTTTTGAGGCGTGTGCATTGTCTCCAAAATTATCCTTAACCATACAGCATAAAAAATGCAAAAGAAGTTGCTGCCATATATATATATATTCAACCTCAGAGTCACAATTGCTTGTTTTTTTGAACTTCATATGAAAACATATCTCTCTCCCTCAATCACTATGATTGTAACGAGCTAACTTGAACTCTTTGTAGAACAATAGTGTAAACCATAAGCAACGGTTCCTTTAGTAGACTTGAAGTATCCGTCTTGTTACTTTAGATGTGTTGTAGTATGAGCTTCTATAAAATGACTGACAGCTGTAACTCTAAGAAAAAAATGTTTTGTCAACGAGTGCAAGTTAAAAAACTCAAAATGCCAATAAGCCTTCTAAATGGTATGGATTTATCTTCTCACCATCTTCATGCTTTGACGACTTTGCACCACATTCAAGAAGAATATTCATAGGTTTACAGCTCTTCATGTTGAACTCGTTAAAAATCTTCTTTGCATAGCTCTCTTGAGAAATAAAAATGTTTCATTGAACTTGTTTTATCTCAATGTTAAGATAATAAAACATGAGTCTAATATCCAGCATTTCAAACTCTTGTATTATGGCCTTTCTAAAATCATCAAACATGGCTAGATTGTCACTTATAAAGATCAGATCAACAACATAAAATCAAGCAATTAAAATTCCAGCATTCTTCTTCTCTTTGACATAAAGAGTGTACTTATTAGGACATCTCACAAGCTTGTTCTCTTTAAAGTAATTTATAACACGGCTATATCAAGCCATGGGTGATTGCTTCAAACCGTGTAATGCTTTTTTCACCTTCATGCCCTTTTACAACATAATCCAGAGGTTGTTCTAGACACACTTCTTCCTCAAGATATCCATTTAAAAATATGGACTTCACATCCATTTGACAAATCTTTCATCTGTGTTGGGCTGCCAAAGCTATAAGAAATCAAATGGTTTCTATACGGGAGAGGTCGAGTCTTGTATCTATCCACTTCACCTTGAGCATCCTTCTTAACTTTTTAACCCCATTTTACTCCAATAGTCTTCTTTCCACTTGAAAGTTTTGTTAACTATCATGCATCATTCTTATCTATTGTCTTATTTCCACATTCATTACAGTTCTCCACTTTTCTTCTTTAATATCCTCTTTGAAATTTAAAAGCTCTAAATTTGCAAACAAATAAAAAGGTATTGAATTATTAATTTCTGTTATTTCTGCATAAGTTTCTTGAAGGCTTCTTATACGAAGAGGATGGATAAAAGGGCTTGTTTGAGGAGATACACCACTGTGAATAGATTTTGAAGAGTTTGGTAGAGTAACAAAAACTGATACAATTATTTGACTAAATTCTTTTTCAAACACAGATAAAAAGTTATGCGTCTCATCCTAGACATTCCAATACCATGAAGCATCTTCATCAAAGTCCACATCTTCTACTAATCAAAATCCTCTCATTAATGGGATTATACAGCTTATAGCTTTAAGAATTCGAGTCATGGCCGACAAAAACAAGCTTCTCACTTTTTCATCCAACTTCGATGTTTTTTTCATCTGAAATGTGAGAATAAATAATGATGTAAAATCTCGTAAATGAGAAATTCTAGGCTTCCTTCCACGTCATGCTTCTTATGGTGTGATATTCTTTGTATTTATTGAAGGAATATGTTGATAAGCATACAGCATCAGCTACTACCTCAATTCAAAAAACAAATTAGGCATTTTCTTTGACTTCAACATATTGCAAATCATAGTGAGAATGGTTCTATTATTTCTTTCAGGTGACCTCAGAACAGTTAGAGGACATCAAAGACCATGATAATCATACAACTCATGAAATTCTTACGAAGTGGACTCTCCTTCTCTATCAGACCACAAAGCTTTAATAGCATAGCCACTTTCTTCTCCACTTGCGCCTTGAGTTTTTAAATGCTCCAGAGACTTCTAACTTTTTATTCAAAAAGTAAACTCAGATTCTGTGACTAAAACCATCAATGAAAAGAATAGAGTAGTTGCTTTTACCAAATGAAGTTGACTTGATAGGTTCACAGGCATATCCGTGTACACTAATTGGAGTGGTTCAGTGGCTCTTCAAGTGACTTTTTTCAGAGAAAGAATTTTGGATTACTTGCTATAATACAACCTGCACAAATCTAATATGGAAGATCAATAAGAGGTAGTTTATTCACCATTTTCTCCTTTGCAGATAGTTTCAGCCCAGAATAGTTAAGATGGCCTACTCTCGAATGCTAAAGCCAAGAAGAATCACTTGCACAAGATTTTAAACATTTAGCACTATCAATCTGAATTGTAGAAATTATCCCATTCTTTGCCATAACAACTCTAGCAATCAACTTCCATTTTCTATATCTTATAGTGAGGCAATGATTCTTCACATCAATCCCTTATCCTTTCTTAATTAATTAAGAGGGTAGTCCAAACTCATAATATTATTCTTCAAGGTATACTAAACATGGCGAATAAAACTCATTTGCTTCATTCTTTAGCCGAATAAAAATGCCACCTTTGCTTTTAATTTGCACCTTCGTATTATCATTAAAAGTAATATTGTCATTAACAGATTCGTCAAGCTTGCACAAATATATTTTTATTACCAGTCTTGTTGCAGTATCCAGATTCTACAAATCTTGCTCTCGATCTCTCTTAGCTTGGCATGCAATCAATAAAGTAACCTCTTTATCTTATTTTCCATCTACATAGTTTGTTTTTTCTTTATTATTAACAAGACATTCATATTCACAAGCATAATGGCCATACTTATGACGATTATAACAATATCTAACATTACTTCTCATTCCTCCTTTTCTAGAACCACTACTCTTTTCATGCCCTCTTATTGCTTGAGATTGCTAGCACTACTAAAAAAAGGATTATTCCGTTGCAATAAAATAAAAAATTTGTTGCTAATAAAAATCAATAATAAAATCAGCAACCAACAATATCAAATGTAAATAATAAATATTAATTTTTCAATAACAAATTATTTATTGTTGATTGGACATATCAACAATGAATATTTTGTTGTTGATCCATTGCTGATCAGTAATGAAAAATCAATTGTTTATCTGTTGTTAATTTTTCTAATAAATATATTTTTTAAATGAGAATTTTTTAAATTATTTATTTCCCATTTATTGAATTTTTTTATAATTATTTGTGGATATTTAAAAAATAGTAAAACAAAATATAAAGAACATAAATTAATACTAGAAAATATTTTATCAACAATAACAAGTCAAACAAAAATAAATTTCAAAATCTTGTTAAACTTACATTAATATAGGTAAGTCACAATTTAATAAATATATTCTAATAAAAAAGGAGAAAGTGGTGGAAACAAAATAAGATAATGTTGACTATTATAAAATAGACCAATATAATGTGGTTGAGGCCTAAATTAATATACCAGTATAGATAAGAGATACATAGGTGTCGTCATATGTGAAACCAAACATGACAACATCGATAAAGCCACAAATATCGACATAACTTGGTCCATATTGAATAAATCTTCTTACACCCTTAATAAATTCAGAATAAATATGATAATCCCTACAACGGTGAAACATCTATAATCAATTGACCATATATTAATCTAATTAACATAATTAAACCCAACAAAAATTTTAATTTATATTTAAGAATTTATATAATAAATTATCAAAATAACTTTGTTAGTTACTAGCTCATAAGTTATAAAAGGAAACTTAAATTAAAATTATAAATGGAAGAAAAAAGAAATAAAGTCTCAAGATATAAAATAACCTTTGGAAAAATGTTCTGAAAACTCAATTTGAATAAAATTTGTCATTTCTGTTCTTGCCCATTTTCCATCATCAAGCAATCACAAATCACGAATTAGTATATTCAATGACCGTGAAATTTTTCTATAAATCAAGTTATACCCCAAAATCTAAATTAATAGCATATCTTTAACTAGAATGAAGATACATATAATTCTCTCGTTTACTGTATATAAAAAAAAGAATGAAGATACATAGCAATAAATAAAGAATGTAGGTAAATATAAGATTCCACCCTCAAATCTATTTTTTTTTTCTTGATATGCTCTAACAAGCATAAGTGCTAATCATTCACGTCAAGACATAACTTTAACTATGAGATTTCTTGAAATAAAGTACTACTAATGTTTTATTTTCAAGTATGTGACTGAAATAAGTTGAAATTCCAGTCCTCAGATAGCTCCTATCTCATGTGCATAGTACACTGTTAACTAGATTAGCATTCCTTTTCTTCTGCCTATGCCAGCTCCACCGATGATCACTGTCACTTTACCTTCTAGCCTATAAATTCCACACGATAGGATGAAGACAGGATATGACTGGTTAGGTTTTAGTCCATGTCTTAATTAAGAACTAAAAGAAAAAATCTAGAGCAGGTAAACATTACATTTATTTTATAGCAAGTTGGTTGAATTGATTCCCAGCTAGCTAGATTAAAGTGTTAGAAGGTGATAAAACTAATATTACTTTCTTGTAAATGTAGCAAAACACTTCCTATGTTAATCCGATCACTTGGAGCCAGAAATAGTATTGCAAGATTAAATGTTAATCTGTATCCATATTAATGTATAAACTTAATTAATTAAATGTATAAATAAACCATTATTAGAGTAGAAGTGGCGATGCCCTATTCATTGTATATGCAATATTTAACGCTCCAGCTTACGGCGCGTTCGTCTTCAGACACAGATTTTTTGTACTAGGATAAGTAAAATTATTAGGAAAGTATCAGTGAATTCTACAAATGAAATCATCTTAAAAACAATCAGAAGGTTGAATTTAAAAGAAACCAATAGGATGAAAATAGACAAAGGTTGTAACTGCAATAATGTCCTATACAGAATGTCAAATACCGAAGTCCACAAGAATTGCTCGACGTGTGCTGTTCGTGGTGCTTGCTTACTGTATCGTAGTATGGTAATGGACAGAGCTCTGTCGCTTCTCATGGAGGGGACCCCTAATTCCTCCATAAAGAATATAAAAACACGTCTAGCCCTCTTATTTTTCTGGCATTCAAATCATGATAAAAGTGATGGTGCGAGTCATATCATAACAATTCTTTAAGTTGACCACTCAGCCTTCCTGCATCTTTCTCTATAAACTTTAATAATTAGTCCTCTTCTTTTAGAAAGATTCAATGATAGCTTATTACACCATTTGTCTCCCTTTTAACCTTTATAGCCAACACTATTTTGATAATTCCTTGCTAAATCAAGCTACGGTTTTCCAAGCCACCAAGACCTAATAATAACCCTCATTGAAAAAATGCCCTAGTTCATCTTGGGGTTCATAGTTAGAATTTATAAGCAATTTTTCTTTTTTTCTCTCTTTATTCTTCCTTTTTTTACCAGTAAATTTTCTTTGTCTGCAAGCTATTGTACAGAGGTTTTCTAACTTTTTAGTTGTATTGTACCTAAGATTGATGGTGCTGAGGGAAGAGGAGTGAGGTTAGCCACATTGGCATGAAAACTAAGACTGGCAACATCATTAGAGATGGGTAATCTGCTGGCTGCATATTACTTGGCTCGAATTTATGATTGCAAGCCATGGGGGTTTTAATAATTGATGCTGCAACCTTTAAATATTGAATCTGTGGGTTGTATGGTATATAAAAATGACAGAAAACATTTTTTGGTATGGCTAGAAGAGAGAAAATCCTCAACTTTCCTGCATCTTCTCATACTTTCATGTAATTAAAAAGGGCATCTTGTCTCCTAAGGTCAAAGCAAAATGACTTAGTTGGGGCCACAATATTATAGTGGCTTTGTTACGAGATAAAATAATGTTTCTTAGTATGAGATAGGCCATTTAGTTTCCTCAGTGAAAGGAAAAACATGATGAACATTTACATCTTATATTATTATTTAGCATTCGGGATGTCAAACTTTTGCAGGATTTCTTCACACTATCAACTGTTTAAAATAAAGTTCCACTAGTTGTCCATCCTCGATCTGTTTCTTTATTACTGATGATGATTGTGAAGACTTAGTCTGAGCTTAAAAACTGATTACATTTTTGAGAACCAAAAATATCTCTCAGGGGAAGAAGAAGAAGAAGAAGAGGTGACCCCCCGTATTACCTTACCTGATCAAGGATGCTATAAAAAGAGGAGGAAGGACATGATGACCTTGCTTAATTAGCAGGTGCCTGCAACATTAAAATAATTTCTTAACTTAACGAAAAGATTTTTCCTGAAAGCACTTATGAAGAATTTATTAGTGGATCCCATTAATGTATCCTGTAAAAACAATAAATGGTTACGATCCTTCACGGTGTGACATGGCGAAACGTTGTCGATAAGATTAACCCTAGCTATATTGATATGCAAGTTGCAGATTACATAGCTGGAAAAAGAGGTGTGGTCCTTGGCCCTTACAAGTAAAGGGAAGCAACAGTTAATGATGCAAAATCATGACATTTCACATAATTAAAGCATTCAATATATATATGGCATTGTTATGAGTTGTTTTAAATTTTAAGCAACCAAACGCAGGGCTGTTCTTGACATTCATCGACTTTGCTGAGAGAACAGAGTGAAGCCATTTAACAGAACAAGCTGACAGCCAATATGTGTTCATTTTGAGACGATGGGATGTCTGTGGTTTCAGTTTTGATATTTTAAGTAGAAATAATAAATTTTGATCTAGATTGAAACCATGATGTAATTATGAAGGAAAAGAAACAAAACAAATTATATGGTTATTCAACCTCATGATCTTTTAAAATAATTTAATTTTTATCTGGTGAGCCTACTGATTAGGAGGATGACATTTAAAGACAGAAAACATATCTATAGGGATCAAATTAAGAAAAAATAAAAATTAGGAGATGATACATAGCATGATAACCTGATAATATTCTTATGTGCCACGTCATTTACTTGTAACTAGTCCGGTGTCCCGTCTTTTTCCGCAAGCCGGATTATTTTCTTTCAAAGGCGAAAAAAACCTATATAAGCATTGGTATCATGTTTTTTTAAGAGTACAAAGAATCATTAATTCACGATTCGACTGGACGACTTCTTTTTCTCAACACTAGCACTGATAATTTAGAATATTTATTTTTAAAAAAATACCGAGACAGGATGTATTGGATTGATCACCTTGATTAATCTAATTGAATCATTCCAACTCGTAATTTAGATTATAAAACTTTAATAATTTATAAAAAGTAAATTAAAATAAATAATAATATTTAATTCCAAAACAATTTAATATTAAAAAACAAAATTAAAAATAAAAATATTCAACAAAAAAGGTGAAAATAGATCTGGGTAGGCTTAAGTCAACCTGTTAAACACGTGATCCGAGTCATTTATCCCACTAAATTTAATATATTTTTATTTTTAAAATTATTTCTCATTTAATTATACAATAACCAGGCAGGTGAGACTCTTTTTCTATCAAATTTAAAAAGTATAAAAAAAAAAAAGAACAAACAAGGCAGTGTGTAGAACCCGAAAAAAATGATGTTTTTAAGTTAAATAATAAAAAGTTTTTTTATAAGTCAAATAAAAAAAAAAGATAAATTTGCATAACAAATGATGAATTTTTTTTTTAACTTAAATGGCTGAAAATGCATTAAGTAAAAAAAAATGGATGCCCAAGATTTCGGTTGTTATGCGCCAAAATTTATTTTTCAATCTATTTTTTATTCAAAACACTTATAAAACACCTTATAAACCTTGATAAATCCATTTATGATCTTAAATAACCCAATAAACTGTCCAACAACCCAAAATCAGCTAGAATTCAAAAACGTTTATGAGATTAGGTCTACCATATCAAGCCACAAGAATGTAAAAGAACATCCTAGATGAACTCCTTTTATTGAATGTAACCCAATGACACTAAGATTAATTTTTTTTCATGGACTAGATCAGTGTTAACCAACATATTCTCTCTCTATGCCGAAATCCAACAGCTATCTCTTTTCTCTATCAAATCAAGAATAAAAAAAAATGAAGCTATGGGCCAAAATTGAAATTTATTTAAACTAAAGCCGCTGAAAAGCTATATTTTCAAAAGTACAAGGACTAAAATGACGTGTTCATGATAATTTTAAAATCACCATCTATTTTTAATGTCCTTTTCACTTTGATCATTTAACTTTTAATTTAGTTCTTAGTTAACAAATTAGAAGCAATTTGCCATCAATTCAGGCTCGAAAGAACTTAATATCAAGGAGAAAAAAACTTTAAAAGATCAAATTGAAAAGGAAAAAAAGAAGAAAAAATTCATTGCTCCAATCCATGGTAAAATATGAAATCGCATACTGTGTTTGTTGCTATAGTAAAAACACCACAAACTTTAGCTTTTACTAGTCCATTGGCACACGCTCTGCCACGAGCTGGACCAAATTTCTTTAAACGTAAAAAACCACTAAAAGCATGGGGATTTTTTTTATGCTATTAAACCTAGGCAATAAGATAAATATTGAAATCCCTGGACTTAGATCTTTGCCTAGTACGAGTTTCTAATCAAACTATATAAGAGTTAACTCGATATGAATTAGTTTATTTAATAGGTTCAAAGAAAACCTAGATGACCGGTTTTTATTTTAAAAAACTAATGTTGAATAATAAAATTGAAAAAAAAAACAATAAGGTAAAAAGTAAAAGAGGATACCGGCCACATCAACTTTTCAAACTCGTAACTTGGTTTATTAGACTAAAAATATTATACATGGAAGAACAGTGAAACTCAATCCCCAGCAAATCTAACGTTGAATAATGAATTATCACTATTATTACTATTATCATTACTATTAGCATCTTTATTATTATCACTGCTACTATTATTATTGTCATTACAATTATCATTATTATTACTATTATTAATAAGTAATATCATTATCATCTTCTTTTTTTATTATTTACGTGGGGTGTCCGGGCCAGCTTACGCGCACCACGACTATTCCCCACGGCCCGCTGGACATCCTGCAAGCCCAGGAGCATGTAAGGCACCGCGGGGGTGACAGGCGTACACATAGAGGGTCGAACCCGGGACGGGGGCGGAACAAGTCACACAAATTGATCACATCAGCTAAACCCTCAAGTATCATCTTGATTATTGTTGTTGTTGTTGTTGCTGCTGCTAATGTTAATATTATTATCACAATTATTACTATTATTACTATAATCACCACAATTATTGATATATTAATCACCATCATAATAAACTATTATTACTATTATTAATTTTATTACCACAATTATCACCATCAGTACCACTATTACTACATATCATAATAAACTATTATTATTACTACTATTATCAACATTATTATCACTATTGGTAGTATTATTAGTAATATTGTTAATATTATTATCATTATTATTATTACTATTATTATTATAACTACTATAATTACCATTATTATTATTATTATTATAACAAAAAACTTGATTTGAAGGATAAAATAAAATAAAAAACTTTGATAAAAGGCAAAGGAAATAAATAAGAAATCAAAAGAAAAAGGACCAAACTAAAATTAATATTATTGTTATTGGGGAAAAAACCATAAACTTGATGGTTTTTGAAACACCAATAACAATGAGGGATGTATTTATTTTTTAGGGGGCAGGAGAGGAAATGATTGGGGGGAAAGGAGAAAGGACCATTGGCGATAAACCGGAAACTTTTAGATTACTCATGCTATCCATCAAGGAAGAGGACACGACAAACAACAAAATAAGACGTCGAAAGCATATTTTCAAACATCAGAAGGTACCACACGCGCCGTTCAAAATACACAACACTTTCCAAGCATTGACCCATGCAACAATTTTTTTAATTCAAAAAATAATAATTAAATAGTATATTACGTTATCACATTTGATCGAACCAACAATTACAAAAATAATTATATGAAAAGACACCAATACCGTTATGTTAATGTTATATTTTTAACCTTATGATCAGATTTATAATTTTATTGTATATTAAAAAAGTAAAATGTCCAAAAAGACCCTTGACTAGATTTAAATAATTTTTTAAGAATAGTAAAATTATTTTACTGTGTAAAAGCATAATGAAAAGATAAATACATTCCTAAACAATTCTCAAATAACAAATAACAAATGAACAAGATAAAATAGTGATTCTCTCACATATTTTAGGTTTTGTCTTTAATTGCAATTGTAATGTCAGAGCAGATTAGATTTGGAATTGGAGATGAGAATTTTAGACTCGGGGGGGATTGGGAATTAGAGAATAGCTACCCAACAACCACAAGGCCACAGCTGTGTTAGTGTTACTGTAACCCAAGTAATTGGCCTCAAAATAAAATAAATAAATAAATAATAACAAAGCACCATCGACATGCTCTCACAACAACCATTTAATTTTAGACATGCCGACAGGGGTTGATTCACCATGCAGAGAGAACAGATTTGTACTATGTATCATTACAAGCATAAGAAATGTTTTCAAGTACAAATTGATGAGACGCCAGCCACTTCAAAAATATTAGGGAGGCAAGATGTACACAGACAATTAATCTGGTCCATAAGAACCCTGCATGGTTATGGGGAAAAAATGATTGAAAGTGAGGCATCACTGCACATTTGGTGACAATCTATCAGAGATCACCACGTTATGTACTGCTATAGGAACATAGACCGAGTGATGGAGGTCGAAGTGTAAGATTTGCCTTGCTGGTTTGGATATGGGTTTGATTTTTCTTCCTCAACAATATGTATATGCAACTCTTAGCTTTTACAGCATCTGACATTGAAGTTGGGTGTACATCGCCTCCAAAATCTAATCTGGCTCGAAAAATATTGGCCCCTGACATTTGCCTTACGAAACGAGTGAAGCGAGCCCAGTTATGTTGTTCAAAGAGGTATCTGTCCATCCTCATAAAGTTGAAAGAAAATGAGGGGTTTCCAGGACCATATGAAAAGAATTTTGACATCTTTAGCACCTGTTCATACGATTCTCCTTCCGAAAAGGTGGCAGAATTTTCACCTTCCACTGGTATTTGACAGACCCTGGCTGCCAATAAAAGCTGTTTAAGAAAATCCTCTGGACTGCTAACTGGGTTTGTCTGTTTTTCTTCCACGTCTCTCATCCCAAAGACGGAGCAGCATAAACCGAAACCATATCTGCCGAACATGCGAGCAATCGGCAAGTACCCATCTCTTCTTGAAGTATTGTAGTAGCCAGCTGTCAACTCAGATGGATGAGATTGTGTGCCATAATGCCAGTGGATCCCGGCAAGTTTGGCTGAAGTATCAACTTCAGCGCCCTGAAAGATGGTCTTGGCTTCCCTACATATCCTTTCCCCATGAAGCAGCAGCATCCCAGAATACCATTGAAGAAAAAACTCCCCAGATGGGGTATTCCAAGATCCGCCGTTACTTTTGAAAAAATCAGTATTGTCAGGGCCATGCATCAAATTACCAGCAACAATCGGGCCTCCATATCCCCATTCACGCATTCCAACATCATGAGCACAGGCATTCAGACATGCTAACATATACTGCAAACAGTCAAATCAAGACGGTCAGGGATTGCAAATGGGTTGGAGCAACCCATTATGAAGCACGAAAGATTTAGATGCTTTTAAGTAAATTGCACTTATTGCTGTACCTTATCGTAGCATTGGAACTCTCCAAGTTCACGTGAACGCCAAGCCCATGCGAGCTCCTGTGATGGACATGAAGGGTACCTTAATTCACCTGCAGGACCCATGCCGACTTGGACCCCCTACAAAACGACCTATCAGGAAAACTAACTTACAACATCAAAGAATCTGTTGTCAATGATTGAAGCTGTGATTTACTGCACTGTAAACAGTATCATCTCACCGTAATGACAGAACCAAGTAAAGGTCTAAAAGTATCTCTGAAGTTCATCATAAAATCTGAATAAGCTTGGAGTGGTGATCGTCCCTTCAGCACAGGAAACATGTCACATCCAAGAGAAATATATTCCATGTTTCTTCTACCGAATCGATCAGAATACGCTATATCTGGATCTTTATCCATCTCTTCAAGCACCCATTGAGGAAGAGAAATCCTTCAACACAAAACAAATTGTTGAGAGCCATTAGCATATAGACAAACAAGAAGGAAAGCTAAACAACAAGCTTGAGGGAAAATTATCAAATCAAATTTGTCAAAAGAATTTTTCTTTCAGACCAGACTATCACCCTGAAACACAGTGTAAGAGCCAATAATTTTGAAAAATGTCTGTAAGACAACTTATGGTGCCAAAATTAAATGCATCCAACATATGCATAATATGACTCACTAAATTCAAATACTACCAGAAGCCCAACAAAGAAAGAAGAATAGAGGAGCCAAAAGGTTGCCCTCACCACACCAGACCATGAACTAAACACTTTAGGTTCAAGGTAGGTTGGTAGCAACAAATACTTCAAATTTGCCAAGAAAGCAACACGCAATCTGGTCAATGATCTATGACTAAGAGGTTACTCAAGACAGATAAAAAAAAAATTAGGAGGGGATTGTATAAGCCAAAGATCAACATGGTTAGATGGTTCAGACCATCAATGTTGTAAAACTTATCGTACTATCCAAAGAATAAAACCATTTGTATCATCAGCATTCATCGAATGTGTAAAAGCTACTGCATTGTGCTTGATTCGCGGAACCTCGACCAAACTACATGCATACTTTTACTTTTCCTGATAATATCTTCCAAAACTTTCTAGAGGCTGTTTCAATTTTATTTGGATTGTTACTCCATCATAATGAAGATCCTAGACAAATAACACACTGTTCCATCCGTTCATTATATACACAGAACATAAAACTCAATGGATAAAACTTCTGGAAGTGAATATACTTTCTTAGGTCTTGCACACACATTGAAACCATCAACTTAGGAGATACAGTCATCTAGATAACATTTGGTTACTATCTCGAGACAAAAAAAAAATAAAAACAGTGAGATAAAATCATGTTTGATTAAAATGACAGACATGAAAATAAATCTTTCTCCAGGATAATTTTAGAATGAATTTCTGTATTTTCAAAACAAGAGATGCATAAGAAACATGTCTTCGCATATGATATTTATTATATTTTTTCCCTAAAACATCATTATAAAAAACTTTTAATTCCAAAATTATTCAATTAGGACATATAATGATAAAAATGATTATGATTATAGTTTTAAAACCTAACTTGAGGCAAGGTCCGGGTTACAGGTTGGAAGGGTAAGCTTGGGTTGACCCAAAAAAATTTCTTTTAAAAAGGATCGAAACAACATCGTTTTGACCCAAAAAAATCAAAATAAAAGTTACGGGTTTTGACCAGGTTTTATCCTAGGTCAACCAGATCACAGTTTGACCTGGATTTTTATTGGGTTAAATCGGGTCTATTCATCCTCTATTTTTTTAAACGTAGACTAGTCCATGCTCTAGGTCTTGGGTCGACCTGCCAGGCCGGTTTGGGTTTTATAACTAAAGTTATTGTGTTGTTATTAATTTCAACACTCAATATAAACTAAAAAAAAATCTAATTATTTTTTAAAATATATAACTTTGAAAATAATACTTGTTGAGAGTAAAATAGATTTCTTTATATTTATTATATCTTGTTCACCTTCAACCATACAAAGATATTCGTTGTCTTGTATAATTTTATCACTATTTATTCTATATTGTCAACTATGTCCCTACTGTCTGTCTTTTTTATCTTAAACAGTAACCAAACGCTATCCTAAACATGCTAGAAGGGAAAGGGGCAAAAATTGCAGCCAAAACCTACTCCTTGAAATGTATGAAAAATTGAAGAAATCTTCAATTGAGTTCTCTAAGGGAAAAATTGCTCAAATTCACATGATTAAGCTCTATATTTTGAACTCAATTATTCTTTTACACCTTTGCTGGAATTTAATACACCTTTGCTGGAATTTAATACGTATTTATTTAGAAATATAGTAGCGGTTGCTTTTTAAAGTATATTTTACTCGAAAATACATCAAAATAATATTTTTTTTAAAACAAAATTATTTTTAACATCATCAATTAAAACAATTCAAAAATATTAAAAAAAAAATAAACATAAAATTTTTAAACTTTAAAAAAAAAACATGATTTCAAATATGTTTCTAAATATCAGCCTAAGGAGTTCCAATCACCTAGTCATGTCAAGAGAGAGAAGAGATGAAAATGCACCCAAAGCCTTCCCCCAAAGTATGTGACAACCGAAGAAATCTTTACCCGAGTTCTTGAGAGAAAAATTCACTCATTCATCTGATTCATCACACCTTAGGCTCTACATTTTTCTACAGCTTTGCGAGATTCAACAGCCCTTATTATAAACGAATTCCACTGACCTTGGGCAAGCAGTGACACAGTACAATCAAGCATTATCACATTCTTGAGACATGCACTAAAAAACTCCCACATATTCAGTATTCCCACAGCCACCTACATTTATTTCATAAAGTGAATTGATAGAATTGCAATGAAGACATTAACAACGACAAAAGTATTCACTGAAGATAGGATGTATACAATAACAAAGAGAAGGCCAATAGAACAGAAGATTTGACGTAATAATCATAAAACGATTACAACTTTCAATTAACAATAAGAAACCCCTCCAATCTCCACACGTTAAATCAAAGCGCCCCACAACAAACTTGAATTCCCAAAATCACTACCTAACCCCCAGTATTAAAACTAAAAGAAACACCACACGATTAACTAACAAAACAAGAAATTAAAACAATTGATCTAAAATCAATAAGTTCTCACCATAAAGGGTCTCCAGGTCCAATGCCATGTTGATGGAAAGCCAAGACAGCTCTAACCTTCAACCCACACCGTCTGGCTAACGCCACAAGATCCAAATATCCTACCCAATTATAAACCATAGGCTTCTCCCTCTCCACTACCCCCCACCAAACCTCCATAACCACACCTTCCACTCCAGCAGTCACCAACGCCCTCAAAGACGCCGTCAAGACCTTAAACCTCCTCGCTTTTCCATCCTTCGCCACCGAATCCGCCGGCAGCATCACGTACACTGGCGATCCCTTCTTCCGCCGCTCCATCGGGCCAGTGAATCCGTGTTGAAGCTCGTACTGCTCGAAATCTTCGCTTCCGCCATTGTCAGGAGAGAGGAAGCCGCAGAATTTTGAGGAGTTGAGTCGGGAGTTAATCGCGAAGCGGCGAGTTGGAAGGCGGTGAGCCCGTTGAGTGCACAAGATAGAAGGGAAGAGAGTTGGGTGAGTAGACTCAGCTCGTTTGCAACAGAAGGAAGCAGAAAAGATTGTTGTCGATGGAGATGCGATCGCCATTGATCGAATTTTCAGTGATTACTGGTTGGGTTTCATTTGAAAAGAAATAAGTGAACAGAAAAGATAAAAAAAAAATTGTTGGAAGTTTTTTTTTTTTTTTGTGAGCGAGAGAGAGTTCGTGGAGCTTGGTTAGGAGTATTAGCCTCTCTCGTGTTGTAGAAATGAGAAGAGCGAATTGTGGGGTCCAGTGATTTCGATGGCTGAGATTGCCTGGTATTTTTGCTTATTAACCCCATTTAAAAGAAAATGGCAAAATAAAACAGATAGAAAAAAAAATAACGAAATAAGTTCATGTTGCAGTCGAAAAACACAACATTTAAAATTATCGCCTATAATAAATGCAATATTTTAAAAAAAAATTAAATTGTAAAAAAATTCTCAATAAAACAAACATAATTAAATCGTCAATTTATAATTTTTACATCAATAAAATATTATTCTAGTGATTAAAGTACCGTTAGTCTATTATATCTTTATAAAACTAAAAATATTAATTTAATCTTTAAAAATTATATTTATTAGAAGAGATAGCTATAAACCTAAATAAAATTGGTCTCATCTTTTAAAAAAAATATGAGAATATATAATAAAAAAAATACAATTTCTATAACAACCGTGATTTCATATAAAATTTAACCAATGTTTTACATAACATGACGTCATTATTTATTGGCAATTTCATTAACATCCGCTTGTATCAATATGTTCCATGCAATTGAATCTTCTATTTTAAATAACTACTCCTGTATTCATCTCTTCTACTTATTACAAGTTATTTATTCTCGTATCTCAATTAACTTATCTTTATGTACTGCATAGAAAACAAATTAAAATATGCATTATTTTCGGGATATTACGATGCAATACATTACTCGATTTGCATCCATAATAAACTAGATTTTACTCCATGGATTTATTTTAGTGGACAACTTCCATTTAATATTTTATATTATTTTTAAATAAACTATTTATATAATTTACCAAATTTGATAAAATTTTGGTAGAGTTTTTTTATATTAGATCCTATCCAAAATTTTATGTTGTTGTTTCCGGCATAAAATTGTATCATAAATAAATTCCACATGGTAACTTAATGTATATCTCATATTCATTTATTCATTATTTATATCCTTTCATCCCACATTTCATAATTAGAGATGATAATTTCATTAGAACTTGATGAATACTGATTTAAATAGATAAGGATTTTTTTTTCATATTCAAGTATGATTTTGATAATATTAGAAGTCAAAATATCAGGTTCGGGTAAAGTATAGATATTGCCAAATCCAACCTAAATTACATAAATAACTTTAAAGTTTGAAAATTTTAAATTTGTGCCAAGCATATCTATATATATATATATATATATATATATATATATATATATATATATATAAAAAAAAAAACTCTCTCTCCTTTTTAACCTCTCCATTCTTCGGTCGCTTCTTCTTACTCCTTTCTTTTAGCTTTCTTTTCTCTTTTTTTTGGTACTAATATTTCTATTATGAAACAACAAGATCAAATCCAAGTTGATTAAGAGATTTAGTTGCTTGCTCAAAAACCAAATGATACCATTACAAGTTATCGACAATATAATTATGACAAAAATCAAACAATTAAATATAGCTTGTATTGTTTTATGAATAGGCTGGATCTTGAGTTTGCTTATTTTCTATTATTATGCTAGGATCTAGTGTTTCTCATGAGGGGAAGAGGAAAAGGCGAGAACCGGTTTGGGTCATTTTTGGATTAACTTTCAGGCTAGTCTTGACTAGATTCTCATCCAGATCTGTTGAGAAGAGATGGAAGCTAGAATTGATTATGATACATACAAATACCAATGTGATTGCATTACCAAAGCTTCAGATTATTGCAACATTAGAGGCTCTTAAAGTTGAGGGAGAAGATATGGTTTTTTGGCTTATTGTTTTAAAAGTTACAGTGTATATATTCATCGCACCAAACATTTCGAGGTGTGAAGATATCTGGAAATTTCTTAAATGTTATATTGAGGAGCTTGAATGATGACTTTATATGGGTATCAAATCAATAACAAAATAAGGGAGTGGGTAAGGCAAATTGTTGATAACTTATAAATACTCGAAACCTAATTGAGTCGTGTTTGGTTTATATCTAATCAAGATTGGAGAAAAAATATAGACTTGAGTTTGAGTATATGTATTGCAAAACCTGACTCATGGATACCCATTATCATCCATATTCATAACTAGTGCATAATACTTCCATACAATATTTTTATACAAATTTATACATAATATGCACATGTATATACATTTACAAAAGCAGTTAACATGAAAGAAACTAAAAATAAAACTACAGACATTAATATATAATAAAATGAAATTAACAAATAGATACAACTACATAGTTTACACACACACATATATAAAGAATATTAACAAAAGGTGCACTAAATTTAAAAAGTTTAGGTGTTAGGTATCTACCTGCTCCTCTTGCAGACATCACCTCTCTAATTAAAGGTTCTAGGCTAAAAAACTTGAATGACAAGAGTAATGGAGTAATCACATAGTTTATTAATTTGTAAAAAAAATGAAAATGTTTATGGGACTAAACAACAATAATAAAAAAAATCATTATGAAATTACAATCAAGCCCCTAAAGCCAATGGTAATAAAATTTTAATGGTAGAGATAATAGAGTAATTTAACTATTAATTAAAAAGTCAAAATTACTATAAGGCCCATGGATCAAAGGTTTTTATTGCTAACTTTTTAAAGGCAATATGGTAATTGTAATGTTATAAAAATTGAAAGGAGATTGTTGTCTCTGTACAAATAAAAGGTAACAAATTAACCGTGTGCGAAGATCATTTTACCTCTTAAGTAAAGCTTTATAAATAAAAGGTGAAGGGTAAAATGATCATTTTTAATATTGAGATGATACCAAATTGGATCGAACTCGGTCACCCTGCAACTTAGACCATGAACTTCAATGAATTTAATAACTTTGTTGTTTTTGTAAATTATTTTTATTTAATTTTATAAAAAAAAATAGACGATTGTAAAAAAGATGTTTATTTGAGATCGTGATAACTCTATAAAAAGTAGAAAAAAAATAAATCATAAATTTCATTTCTTAACCAATTCAATATTAAAGAAGAATTAAATATAAAAAATAATTAGAAAAATTAAAGGATAAAAAACTAAAAAACAAACATATTAAGTTTGATGAGTAAACCCGCTAAATCCGTGAATCGGATAACTCAGGTCAATACATCAAACCTACAAGCTGGGTAATGGGCTTTATTGGGATTAATAAGTTTTTTTTTTCTAAACTATTTTTTAACCATATGATAACAAAAATAGACCCTTACAAAATCAAACGTCAAACCAATACTAAGACCTTTTTTTTAAGATTATGATAACCTTATAGAAAGCAAAACAAAACAGATTATGAAACTCAATTCTCAATCAGCTCAATATCAAAGGATAAAATTAAAAAAAAAATTAAAAAACAAAAGTTAAACTTGGTAAACTCATCAACAGGCTCATGGACTTTCTAAAATTTAATAACATGTTTTTTTTTCAAAACTATTTTGTTTAAACTATATGATAAAAAAATAGACAATCACATAATCAAGTTCAATTAGTAAAAAGAAAAACCACTGCTAAACTCACGAACCAGGAAAACTAAAGTTATCTTGTCAAACTCACAAACCGGGTCATTGACTTCACAAAATTTAATAAACTAGTTTTTTAATTATTTGTTATTTAACCAAACTTTTTTTAAAATAAATCATATCGCGTTGATGTGATATTTTTTTGATACCAACCCGATACTAGGATATTTTTTCTGTTACTAACACGATACTAAGATATTTTTTTGATACCACAATAACCATATAAAAAAATAAATTAAAATAAATTATCAACTCTAAATCACTATAAACATATCATATAAAAACTAAATAAAAAAAATCAATTACCGAAGAGAAAAAAAGGGTCAAAAAGAAAAGAAAAGAAATACATTGTAAATTATTATTGTAATCCATATGCTAATTAGGGTATAGATAAAAATAGAAGCTTATATTTTTATAAAAACAAAATCTGTATACTTAATTACTTAAAATAAATTAAAACTCAGAATACTAGCTATGTGGAGCGTATTTGATATTATAGTGATAGTTTATTTTTAAAATATTTTTTATTTAAAAATATATTAAAATAATTTTAACATCGATATATTAAAATATTCAAAAATATTTTAAAAAACTTTTCTACCGAACAAACAAGGTTTTTATTTGTTTTCATTCAAGGACCGAAACTAAAAAGAATTAGTTCCATACGGTAATGGGCTAACATGCACGTCACTGTCATAAATAATAAAATTTTCGACTGGGGTCAACTTGAGATCTTACAAATATATTGGACCTTAGAAAAACAATGCAAGCAAACCTGGAAGGTTGGACCAAGACACGTAATAATTGCCAATAACAAACGGCCACGATCACCCCAGCCAGAGCTCGAATTTAATTGGCCGATCGTATCATACTCAAGCTACTATTGGTCCACGTAAGTTGCAATGACATGTTCTTGTTTCCGTTCCACAAGCTACGCAATGGAGCCTCGTTAGTCGTTACTAATATAAAGCTCATTAACGCGCGTTACAGAAGAGAAACACTGAAACAAGCAGAACTCAACATCACACGCTCTCGGGAATATTATTCACTCTCGAAACAACCAGAAACTCCTCCATTGTAGATTCAGAGAGAGAGGGAGGCAGACAGACAGAGAGTAGGCGATGGCGGGCACGTGGAGAGCACGTGGAGCTGTGGTATCCGCGATTCTCTTATTCGGTGTGTTTTCGATCTCTTCAACTTGATAGATCTGATTCGCTTTTCTATTCTTCTTTTTATCTGGTTTGATTCTGATAGAGATAATGCTGCAGATCTGGATTGATTTTTTTAAGCTCTTATACGCTTCCGTTTAGATCTGTTTACATTTCTGTTTGTTTATAGTGCTGTTGTCGTTAATTAGGAAACGATTTACTGTTTTAGCTGCTGAACGGTGTCGTTTATAGTGCGATAATCAAAAGTAGCTATTAGTAGTGCCAGATATTATTTATTTATTAAATAATAGTAAATTAGAATCGGGACACTAATTTGGATATATTTTTAAATATTTATTTATTTATTGTTATAGGGTGTTTGTTTGCGATTTCGATTGCGAAAGAGGAGGCAACGAAGCTAGGAACAGTAATTGGAATAGATCTTGGAACGACATATTCATGTGTTGGTGTTTACAAGAACGGTCATGTGGAAATCATAGCAAATGACCAAGGAAACCGTATTACCCCATCGTGGGTGGCTTTTACTGACAGTGAGAGGTTGATCGGTGAAGCAGCCAAGAATCAGGCGGCTGTCAATCCCGAGAGGACCATCTTTGATGTCAAGAGACTTATTGGAAGAAAGTAATAAATGATTTTCCTATGTTTTTGTTGTTGTAAGTTTTTGGGAATGATTTGGCCACTAAGGTTTATTGTTTGGCAGGTTTGAGGATAAAGAGGTGCAGAAGGACATGAAACTTGTGCCTTACAAGATTGTGAATAAGGATGGAAAGCCTTATATTCAAGTTAAGATTAAGGATGGGGAGACTAAGGTCTTCAGTCCTGAAGAGATTAGTGCTATGATTTTGACCAAGATGAAGGAAACAGCTGAGGCATTCCTTGGAAAGAAAATTAAGGATGCTGTTGTCACTGTTCCTGGTCAGTTTTTTTTTTGGTCACGTAAGCTATTTTCAAAGGTATCATCAGTTGTTAACTGTTATTGATTTGGTGATCTCATTCATTGTGCAGCATACTTCAATGATGCCCAAAGGCAAGCTACCAAGGATGCTGGTGTCATAGCTGGACTCAATGTGGCTAGAATTATTAATGAGCCAACTGCCGCTGCTATTGCCTATGGTTTGGATAAGAAGGGTGGTGAAAAGAACATTCTTGTCTTTGATCTTGGTGGTGGTACATTTGATGTCAGTGTCTTGACAATTGACAACGGTGTCTTTGAGGTTCTTTCCACCAATGGTGACACACATTTGGGAGGTGAGAATGATAGTTAGCTTTGCTTTAGTTTTCCTTTTGCTTCTGTTATTATTCTGTGCATTTTTTCCTAATGATATATTGTGATTGTTGATGCTAAGCTCATGCGGTCTATTTTATTGCAGGTGAGGATTTTGACCAGAGGATTATGGAGTACTTCATTAAGTTGATCAAGAAAAAGCACGGAAAGGATATCAGCAAGGACAACAGGGCTCTTGGAAAACTCAGGAGGGAATGTGAGCGTGCCAAGAGAGCTCTTAGTAGCCAGCACCAGGTCCGTGTAGAGATTGAATCACTCCATGATGGCGTGGATTTCTCTGAGCCACTGACCAGAGCCCGTTTTGAAGAGTTGAACAACGATTTGTTCAGAAAGACCATGGGACCTGTGAAGAAGGCTATGGATGATGCTGGTTTGGAGAAGAATCAGATTGATGAGATTGTTCTTGTTGGTGGAAGTACCAGAATTCCAAAGGTTCAACAACTTCTTAAGGATTACTTTGATGGAAAGGAGCCTAACAAGGGTGTGAACCCTGATGAGGCTGTTGCTTTTGGTGCTGCTGTACAAGGAGGTATATTGAGTGGAGAGGGCGGTGATGAAACCAAAGGTATTGCCATTTCTTTTGAATGTGGTTCCCTATGATATTAAATAACCATTTTAGTTGAGCTGTGATTGACAATGGCCGCCGGGGCTTTCTGGATGCAGATATTCTTCTATTGGACGTGGCTCCCCTCACCCTGGGTATTGAAACTGTTGGTGGAGTGATGACCAAGTTGATTCCAAGGAACACTGTTATTCCAACCAAGAAATCTCAAGTTTTCACCACTTACCAGGATCAGCAGACTACTGTCTCCATTCAGGTAAAACTATTGTCACATGTACTTTTCTATTATTTGACACAAAAATTAGTTGTATATTAATTGGGTTGATTCTGGTTTGATTACAGGTCTTTGAAGGTGAAAGGAGTCTCACAAAGGATTGCAGGCTGCTTGGTAAATTTGATTTGACTAGCATTCCTCCAGCTCCAAGGTCTGCCTCGTGTACCTGTTTCCAGCACATGATCCATTATTTTTCTAGGAGTTGATATTTATTGATCCTTTGACTGTAACAGGGGAACCCCTCAAATTGAGGTCACATTTGAGGTTGATGCCAATGGTATCCTGAATGTCAAGGCCGAAGACAAGGGCACTGGTAAATCGGAGAAGATCACCATCACTAATGACAAGGGTCGTTTGAGCCAGGAGGAAATCGAGCGCATGGTTCGTGAGGCAGAGGAGTTTGCCGAGGAGGACAAGAAGGTGAAGGAGAGGATTGATGCTCGCAACAGTTTGGAGACCTATGTATATAACATGAAAAACCAGATTAACGACAAAGATAAGCTTGCTGACAAGCTCGAGTCTGATGAGAAGGAGAAAATAGAAACTGCTACCAAGGACGCCCTTGAATGGCTGGACGACAACCAGAATGCCGAGAAAGAGGACTATGAAGAGAAGCTCAAGGAGGTGGAAGCTGTTTGCAACCCAATCATCACTGCCGTGTACCAGAGATCTGCTGGAGCCCCAGGTGGTGGATCAACAGAAGATTCCGAGGACGACTCTCAAGATGAACTCTGAGAATCTTTCTGCTTCCTTCTACCCCTGCTGGAAAGCAAGGGCAAGCGATGAGGATGTAGGCTAGATGAAGTTGAGGATATTGTAATTTTGTTGATCCTAGAAGCTAAAGGGTGAAAATAACATATCCCCCTTTTTTTGGTTTTTTCAGGTTAAAAATACATGGAACAGTTTGTTTTCTGTACGTGTTTAAAACACCTTCTACGAGTTAGAGGGTCCGTGATGATGATCATATTCTTGATACAAGATTGAGTAGTGTTGTGCACGATGAAAGAAACAGGGCCCTAGATCTTATGAGGTCTTGAATAATCAGGACTTTTGTTTTCTACACAGAATTACTTGCAAAATCAGCAGCAAACAAGACAAGCAGTCGTCTTCTCCCTCATTATTTGTTTGCTTGTGTCGTGGATCTGTTCTCTCTTTGGAAGCAATGTCCAACCTACGAAAGGGCTTGTCCTTTATTGCTGCTCTCTTACTTCAGATGAAGACAGAAGAAGTTACGGCGATCTGATCCAATTTGCGGGCATTTAAACCCAAAAACCTGAGTGAAATCGTGGTTTTGGTGTGAATATGCCCAGACTAGCGCTGTCAAGTGGTTTCCTTTTACAATATCCAGGTCTTGGTTTTGTCCCGCAAAGTAGAAAAAATATTTCTCAAACTAATATAATTAAAAATAATAAGTACCAATCTAACACAATTCAACTAATTGCAAAGGTAGAGCAAAAAGAATTTCCTTTCATTTTTTAAATCCCCTTCTTCATTTATTCCACCAAATTTCTAATTTAATGCTAATAAAAGTAGTTATTTTTTCTCAACTAAGAATAGTTTGGCATAATATTCAAAGGAGAGAATAAAAAAAGAAAAAAAGAGATGCCAGTCACATACCCCTCCTGATAATAACACATCTAGTACCATAACGACTGGACAAATTCGTAGTCCATAATGATAAGATAAATTCATAAACACAAAGAAACAACACCCCAAGAGCTTCTGCCTAAAATTAGTGAAATGCTCACCTGCTGGCGCATGGAACAGGCACCAACATGTCAAAAAATTTTGTTTATGTGCATGTAACATGCCCCAGAAAAAAATAATTATCTGACAGCCAGTTTGGAAAATATGTTTTCCACTGCTAGTTTGGAAAAAAACCTAGGTAAACGCAACTGAGACTTGAGTAAAAGCAAATAGAGACTGCACACAAAGCATACATTTCTGCTTTATCAAGTGGAGAAGAGAACAGGATGTTTTCTCAGGATTAACGAGGGAATTTACATCGTAAGTGGGGTGAATGGACCCATTCTTGTTAGTGAGAGACATTTTACCCCCCAAGGAAACAGATGAAAAAAAATATATTTTTCACTTATTTTCCTGACATAAATTGAATATCAATTATGGTGAAAAATATTTATTTGCACGCAATGAGCGGATAAGCAAGCCTTTTCTTCAAATTAAAGACCAGATTTTGGATCGCCTGAGCCTGCTGCTACAACTCCCATCCCTAATCCATTTGCTCTTGATTTATCCTGGTCGCTAGTTTCTCCAAAAGCAACTTTATCACCATCCAACTCCTTAACAAGTTCATCGATCTTGCTAAACTGATAGGGCCATCTTGCATTGTAGAGAAACTGACGCAGATCGAACCTGTTATCCTCAGGTGAATAGCTCTGCACAAAGACAGAGGAATATCAGTTTTTTGAATTACAATAATGGTTTGAAGTTCCAGATTTACAATGCAATACCTCAGCATGGTAAGAAGGTGTCAAGACGGTCATTTTGTGCCGATTAATGGAGTAGTACTTGAAGAAGTGTTTTACTTTATCAGCCACCTCTGATGGAGATAATCTCGACCCCCATCTGTAGCAGAGGTTCTGAAATCATGGATAAAAGCACCAGTAGATGTGAGACTTCAAATGCAATGAGTCAATTATAATACATAATAAGAAGTCCCAAACCAAACCTTAAACATCGACACTGGCCCACAGCGGAAGATCTTTCGCAGCCTTCCATAAACTGAGAGTTCCTCATATGTCATTCCCATGTCCACTTCATCAAGCTGTCTCATGCAGAATGGGCATTGGAATTAGTTTATCACTTGGATAGAAGCATACATATTAGAGGCAGAAGCATCAGTTTGAGACAAACACAGGCATGCAATTAAAGATCTATAAGATTACTGCTGTCTATAACGTGACAAATGAATATGGTTAATGACAGTTCACCTGGCTGTAGTTGGAACGTATAGGCTCCAATTCAGCTGTTGGTGGAGCTGCTTCAATTTCTGCCAAGGAAGAGTAACCAAGATGGACAGCAGCCCATCGCAAGAATGCTCGAAGGTCCTGCTTACTAATACTTCCAATTGGATTTATATCTGCAGAGCTGCAATCATACTGCAAAAGACATGAAAAGTGAATTCCCAAAAGTAGATGGACCATTTCGATTGAATATTTTAACTATTGGTCATATCAACATCAAGCTCCCAGAACCAATTCACTTAGTAGGAAAAACTGAATATATCTGATTTACAAAACTAGAAAAAGTGAAAATTCTACTCAAATTGTTAAACTATACTCCATACAGATCTGGGGTGATGGAGTAATCAATTTTACCAAGAAAAACAGTTCGCTTTAGAACTAAAAACACGGAATATCTGGATTCTAAGTTATTCAGTACCTTAGTTAGGTAACCACGCAACCCTTCATCCACATTAGAACTACCCAAAACGAGGTAAAACCCTGGTTTGCTGTGAACCCATGGCAAGAGCGAGGCTAACATAAATGCCAGCACCATCCTGATTCGAGCTTGAATATTCTGCAGCCCCAAGTTCTCAATGTTAGAACCCCCATCCACCTGCAAAATGGAAAAAATAAAAAGATATCATAAAGCTCACTCAGTCACCAGCCAGGCAACTTTTTAATTTAAAAAAAAAAAAATATTCTGATATTCTTAAAATTATAGCTCCAGGAAGAAAATTAAAGCCAATGCTAAGATTTCATTGATCCTGAATCATCAATGCATAATCTGAGTAATTACTATACGGGCACTCATGAAAGAAAATATGGAGGCAGT
Organism: Populus nigra; assembly: GCF_951802175.1. Classification (NCBI taxonomy): domain Eukaryota; kingdom Viridiplantae; phylum Streptophyta; class Magnoliopsida; order Malpighiales; family Salicaceae; genus Populus; species Populus nigra. The sequence goes on from NC_084859.1 coordinate 16,150,440, forward strand.
TCTTTTTCCTAAGCCATCCACTGGGGGCTGTTTATCTAAACATCATTTTACCTTATAACGTGGTCGCTTTCCTGTAAGTGTTTGAAACAAAGATAACAGAGCAGAGACAACACCATCTATGCTAACATCTAGATGCCATGAACCAATCTCATCAGCTAGATCCTTTGCTCGCTTTTTTGTGTCTTCAGAACTGAAGGGGAAACGAAAGATAAATCCAGTTACTACACTAGCTCATGTTATTGCAATCAATCTAAGAATGAAACAATTTTATTAAGTAACAAGATAAAGAATCAGAAAGTTGGCTTCTGGCAATGGGACACGTCAATATCTGAAATTCCTCCCAAATCAATCCCAGCAATCCTCTTTGGAGATTCACTGCATCTTTCTACTTGACAAACACTTTTAGACAGCAGACAAGCACAAAAAATCTGGTGCTTATACCAAATCCTAAAGCAATCAACGACATGCATTAACATAAAAGCCCATTAATATGGCTGAACTTGTTAAGGAATCTTTTGTTATGAGTTAACAATGTTATAGTTTTGCAACAAGTCAAGAGTAACTGTTTGATCCTAAACAGAAATTTAAATGCTAGGAAATAAAGTTGGGAAAAAAAAATAACAATGAGCTTTACTTTCATGTTTCAAAATAACAAAATCTTCAGACCAGTCCAAAAAATTAGTTCCCAAGATTTAGTGATTTACATTCACTGCCAACTAATAATCCAGACAGCATCAAAGAAAAACAGTTGCTATAAATAATGCAAATTCCTACAATAGCATTGACAATACTGAGCCTGTCTGTAAAACAACTGTAACAACAACAAAAAGAAGATGAGCAGCAATTCTATGCACTGTACCAACCTGTTCTCAGACCCCATAAATACAGTATAAAATATTCGCTTTGCAAATTCTTTGCTGTCAGTAGGAAACTGCCCATCAGTATAATTCCCAATTCTTATTGCATCAGCTTTGACCTGTTCATCCCCTTTTTCAATTTCTGCAATCAAAATGCATAACCAACCAATGAAAAGTAATCATAGGATTTAGGGATGGCTGTTTCGAGTTCACACGACTGAAAGCATTTTGCACATAAATTTATGCTTGGTGGGCAGAGTAGATACTACCTCAAAACTCTTCTTAGTCCACTCCTAACAGCCTCATAAACTAGAGCTACGTTTCATGATTAATACCAGCTAAAAACCAATCCCAGTATAATTATGAACTAAACATTCTCAATCTAATTCATTAATGTGCATAGTTGGGATTACCTAAAAGAATACTGTTTCACTTAGCTCTATCTATGCAATCCTGGATAGCGAGTTGGGTACTGAATTCAGCTCTAGGCAATTGGCAATTGGATGTTTGTATTGATAGTTGTGGCTAGTTAACTGGGCTACTTATGATCTCCTTCAGTAGTTGGAATTAGAACAAAAGGGTAAACTTAAAACAGCGAAACAGTTACATTGAAAAATCTGACCTTTTACAACAAGTTGGCACATGCAGCCAACAATAGCAGCCACAGAGGAGCTATCTGCTCCCCCAGAAAGAGGAAGCAAGAATCCAGAAGCTCCACTTCTTCTTAAATAGTCCCATAGCCAGCAACCAGGACCAAAGGCTATTTCCTCCTCAGGAGAGTGATAATTGATCTACAAATCGTAAATCATGCCAAATTCAATAAACTTAGATAGTTGACTCACAGGTTTCATAATCTAGAAAACTCGTTGATAGTCTTCAAAACTCAGGCGCTAACATCAAGCATTCCTGATTTACCAATAGTGAAGGACCAAGAGGAAACCTGAAGGGGGCTAGAAAGGGACATTTGCATGTTAAAAGGCTGACAGAGCTTGTATGGCACCAGGACTGATGATACTGTGTTTTTGCAACTTGCTTGTTCTTGAAAACTACTGATAGATCCTCTTAGACTAGCAACCTGCCATCAAGAAAGAGACTACATGCGTCAGAGCAAAATGCTCAAACATAAAACATGAAAATATAGTAATATGGCAGCTTCTGAAAATGCTGCAAAATTCTATCAACAAAGCAAAATCAGCTGACAAACATATGTTACACAATGCTCTCTAATAAAATATTTCCGCAATCCATGAACACCCATATTCCACAGGGGTGCAAAAGTATAGCATACCGCATCCAGATCAACTTGCGCAGTGACAACCTCAATATCCCTTAAAGAAAACTGTGAGCCTTGGACAACCACTTCTCCGTTCACAACAACGCACGAGCACCCATCTGTGACAAAAGAAATTTTAACCACAATTTTCAAACAATTTTCTTTTTTAAAAACACACTAAAGCACTACCTAAAGAATAAGCAGATTTATTAAAAGTTGTAAGCATCAAATCATAAAAACAAAAATAAGTGCAACATATAAGCTTCCATATGAAATTCAGGAGAACGAGCACCCATCTGTGACAAAAGAAATTTTAACCACAAATTTCAAACAATTTTCTTTTTTAAAAACACACTAAAGCACTACCTAAAGAATAAGCAGATTTATTAAAAGTTGTAAGCATCAAATCATAAAAACCAAAATAAGTGCAAAATATAAGCTTCTATATGAAATTCAGGAGATATTTGATCTAAACAGAATAAAAGCAGTGTTAAAATTAAATGCAATCACCAAGATGCTAAGAGTATCTGTATACCGTAATAAAGGCGGCCACCATCACATCCTTGTTGATTACTGTACATGTATACTCCTCCACGAGTATGAGTAGCACCTATAAAAGCACGAAGACGAACATCAAGCTTTCTCAATTGGTGGTGACTTCCACTTGCATTCATAAACACTTCAACCCCATTGAGCGCAAGCTCAGCATGAGGAGGGATAGGGGTGAAAAGCTCTTCACAAACTTCAGCAGCAACAGCTCTGCATATGAATAAATGCAAATATTACCGTTTAGTTGAAACGACTATCAATAACAAAAAAAAATCAATAATCATTATGAATACACTCACGCTGCAGTGCCTACATCAACCCTTAAATTATCAATCTAACCATAACTAAATCAAACTAAGAACAAAAAGAACCACCAGAAAGCCACTATCACTTACGTATCTAAAAAGCGCACGTATCCGTAACCAAAAGGCACTGATTGCTGTAAAATAGCCTCAGCAATTTCACTAGGGAGTTGAAAGTCCACAAGCTGATCTTTGTGTTTCCATGCTGTAAACCACCTAAGTTCCCTATAATTCCCATCATTTGCAAGCCACATTTTTGGACGAATCATAATAATCTTTCTATTAAAGCATAAAACTTGACAATTATAACGCTCTGATCCCTTAATTACAGGCATTCCTATACTGCACAATATCCCATCTGTCCAATCACCAACCAATATCTCTTTCAAGCACTCCCATCTGCAATCAAGATTCAAACTCTTACTATTAATTTCCAATTCAGCAACGTAAAAACACCATACAAACAAAAAACAGATCATGAAAATCTAAAAAAATAACAAACAAAAACAAACAGTGAAACTGACCCATGATTGATAGTGTCAAGTTCCAAGAAATGATCTTCACAGCCATAACCAGTGATTTCAAGCTCAGGGCCGAGTCTAATGACTGCACCAGCTTGTTTAGCTTGGGTTATTGACTCTTTTATGTTGTTTAAATTACAGTCAAAATCCATTGCCCACTGGTTCAAGTTACAAGTAGCTACCTTCAACAGCCTCATGGTGTTTTCAAATCCTAAAATCCAAGAAAACCCCTCAAAAGTGTCAAAATCTACTCGATAAAAACAACACCGAGGAGCTCAAAAATCTTAAAAAGAAAGGATGAAAGAATTTCAGTAATTTCTAGATGTGATGATTGATGACAATGAGGTATTGGGTTGGATGGAGAAGAGAGGGATTTTTGGCAGCCTTGTGTTTGGTGTTTGGAATATTGGGAATTGGAATTGGATTCTATTCTGTTAATTTAGGATTCAGAGGGACTTCTGTGGTTTATATAGGAATTGAACGAAAGAAAGAGGGTGGGTTTTTTTTAATTCAATTTTTCTTTTCTTTTAGGCTATTGGGTTCTGGGCCTTCTGGCATTCCAGGATCCTTGGACGGGTTTGGGTGACTGACTTCTGTTTTGACACGTCAATCAATGTACGTGTCAACCTTAACTAAATTGACTTTGATCTACTCCCTTTTATTTTTCCCATTCAAATCCGACCATTCATTTTGATTTTTTTGTTACTGTTTATACTGATTGACATGGGATATTACATGAGAAACCGAGAGAATATGGTTTTAAACTGTTTTTTAAGTTATATATATTTTTTTATTTATAAATATGTTGAAATAATATTTTTTTATTTTTAATATTAAAATATTAAAACAATTTAAAAATATAAAAATTCATTTTTTTCCAAACTCAACTCTATCAATCAAAATTAAAATAATATAATATTATAAATCATAAAATCTAAAAAATAAATATTATAGATATAGTGGCAAGTAAAAATATTTTAAATAAATTTAATTCTTTATAAGTTTATTTTTCTTGCATTTCAGTTTTTAAAAGTCAAAAACAAAGAGAAAATCATAAAAAAATACACACACAAAAAAAGAAAAAGCTCTTGAATTGAACAATTTCAACCACCACTATAATTTTAATATTTTTGAGTTCATATTTAAAAAAATAATTGATATAATTTGTTTTGATTCAATTTGTTAAGAATTCAATGAAGGTGTTTGTTGTCTTTAATTATGCCTGACAAGATAAATTGAGGCTTGAAGATTTTTTCAAAAAACAATTATATAATTAAAATGTATTTTGTGATTAGTAATTGAATTTTAAAGTTATCTATAATAGTTTTTTATTTATATTTGTAGATAAAAAAATTAAAATTTAGCTTTTTAAAATAAACTTAACTCCTATTTTTCACCTACCAAATCTAAATCTAGCTCACGTGGTCAGAAAATATTCTAGATGACGTGTCCACAATAATAGTTTGAAAAAAAAAAAGAGCAGACAACCTCCTTTAAAATAAATAAATAAACAAATAAGAACCTGGGCGTGAAGACTTAGCTTTCTAGGCAAGAGAGCGCCGGGGATTTGTGGTTTGGGCCAGGCACACAGGCTACAGCCCAATCACGCCTGATTTTTTTCCTCTTAAAATGGCCCAATTGCTTCTTCTTCTTCTTCTTTTTACATTTTCTAATAGAATTGCCTTCAAATAAATTTATTCAGCTTGTAGGGCTAAGCTAAGCACATCCATTAATATTTGCAAATGCAAACTTCCCGTATCTTTCAGAGAATCAGATGATTTCAGTGGATTAAAGTTTTGTCAACCTATTGGTTTTCTTTTTATTCCATTTTCTTAAAGCATGCTGAAATTTGTTTTTTTTACTCTTCTCAAATATCTCAAAAATAAAAAATATTTCAACCAAAAAGAATATTTCAAGAAAAAATTCAAAAAACATAATTGAAAAAATAGTGAATTAGTGTTGAAATTGGAAATAAATATTGACAAAAGGGTTGGCTAATTAGAAAGCCAATGATAAAATTAGAAAAGATGAAGAAGATGAGCGGTTATTTAATACAATTAGGGATGAAGTTAAGAAAATAACGGTAAAATTGGATAACAGTTGAAAATTAGGAAGCCAAGAACCAAATTGAAAGGGGTGTTAAAATTCAGGGATCCATTTTTGATACAATCAGGGACAAAATTGAGAAGAATTTTAGGAAAAGATGGTGAAATTAGATAAAAATTGAATATTTAAAAATCAAGAACCAATTTGAAAAGGATGTCAAAATTCAAGGACTCGTTTTTATGCAATCATCAGTGAAAATAGAAAGAAAAAAAGGAAATAAGGTTGAAATTGGCCAAATATCAAAAATTAAAAATTAAAAAGCCAATAACCAAATTAAAAATGGTGCAAAATTCATAGACCCATTTTGACACAATTAGAGGTGAAAATGAAAAGCAATTGAGGAAAACAAGACTAAAATTAGTAGGGAATTAAAAATGGTAAAGCCAAGAACCAGAATATAAAACCAATGATTAAAATAGACAATTCAGGAAAAATAAAGGATCAATTTAAAAACATAAAACTTTCAAAATGACATCATTTTGAATTTGACAAAAAAAAAGTCTAAGTGAAATGATCGATTTTATATAAAGCGACATTGTTTCACATCCTAATAAAAAAAAAAATCACATGCACACCATTTTGGTGCATACCCAAACAATTCTTTTTTTCTTTTTGAGCCTACATATACTTTATTTCCTTTTCCTTTCTCATTTCTTCAATGTTTCAAGGCACATTTTAGTTCATTGTTTCTTTTATTCATAACACCCGTAAATGCCAAGAAAAACATTATTATCTTCATGTGAATGTCTACCTCATACTTAACCTTTACACACAATTAACCTACAAAACAATATAAAATATAGTGTGAAAGGACAACGCAATCATCTAGGTTATAATGTCAACCATTGTAAAGGGTTTAGATTGACTTAAAGGGATCAATAGTTATGATCATACCAATAATAAGGGTTTTAGAATCCATTGCCTATAATTACAAAGGTAAAACAAGAAACAACGGGTCTCGAGTTAGAGAGAAAATAATGACTTGGAGAGAGAGACAAGAAAAAGATTGTTTTTGAGCTATAAATAGAGATAGTTTGAGATAAAAATGATCACATAAGAGAGAGAAAAGGAGAAAAAAAAAAGAAAACAAAGAGAAAAGGAGAGAATCTTAAAAAAGAAAGAAAATCAACAAAAACTAAATTAACCGGCGATGCAAAAACTATCTCTACCACCAATAGCTACTATTAGCCACCCAAGTAGCTCCTCCCTCATCTAAAATCACCCCCAATATGAAATCCTAACTTGTTTTTTTTTTTATTAAAGGTTTTTATATGACAGTTATTATTTATGTATTTTTTATTTTTTAAATTAGAACCACCCTTATAGTTAACTTTTCATTTTATAAATATGTTTTGTTACCTTTTTACATATGCATATTTGTGAAAAAAATTCATTTTAAAAAAGCAACAACTTATCACTCATGAGATTATTTTATTTTTAATAGCATTTAAATACCATTTTTATCACTTTGTAAAGTTTTGTTTTCATGTTATTGCATAGCATATATATATATATAAAATATTTTTGAAAAATAACAACTTTTCACCCATGCATTTTTATTTATAGTTTCAAATAATATTATTATCGTTTTTTAAAACTATGTGATCACCTTCTTATGTGTTTATTTTTGTGTAAACATTTATTTTTCAAATAAAAATAAAAATTTTATCCACAAGTTTCATCAAGTTTGGGCTATCTTTTGATCAAAACTTGGTTTTTAAATAACTAGGAAAACATGTATCCTAGTATTTAGAAAACAATGCGAGTCTATCATGATGTCTTAACTTTAAAACATATTAAAAAATGCATCAATGAATATTCATCAAGTTAACAACACTTTTTGCTTGAACTTGAATTTTCACAGATAAGTTAATTAGTCAGTTTTAGATACCAACGTAAGCATAGCGTGATGCTTTTAAAACAAAAATTAAAAAAATCATAAGTTATGAGACTTTGATTTAAGATCGAATTTTGATTCAATAAATATCCATTGATAATAGATAATTCATGAATAAATTTAAAATAATTTAAACAATTAATAACACGAGTAGAATAAATTTAAATAAAAATACATAATTAAAATAATTTTTCACTTAAAAAGTTACAATAATAATGATATCTATCTTTCTTAAAACATAACTACCTTCTTTTTTAAATATCTGAAATTACTTCATATTATAGAATTCTAAGTTTTTGTTTAAAACCAGTTGACGACACAATGTTTTCAATTTTCTCTTTAATTTCGAAGGTCACAAGTTCCCTTTCTGCTGACATAGTTTTTGTTTTTTTAGATTTAATTTTTATTAATAAATTTTGGATATTATTGCCGAAATCTCACTCTATCCCACTAAATAGTAAAATACTAATCACGGATAAGACTGATGATTAATATCGTTATTAAATAGCCCACAAAATCCAAAATTGTAACCCTTGCTCGCCCACCTTACCCTGCCAATTTTGACTCCTCAATTTCTCAATAAGGGTTCAAAAATCTATCCCAAGCTCCTTCTCCTTTGATCGATAATGGAAAACAGCAACGATAACATCAACACCGCCTGCACCACCACCACCACCACCACCAACACCACCAACACCACCAACAGCATTGTATCGGTTGAGAATTTGAATAATGTAGCTAATTGGGTCAGCGCCACCGTGATCTCCGCCTTCTTTTCTTCCCTTGAACGCTTCTCTTGCGTCAATGTTTCCACCACAGATCCTGATGATGATGATGATGATCGCCCTCTCGCTCTCCCTACTAATCCTCACCTCCAACATGACGACGTAGCTAATCTCCCTGTTTGATCATCGGATCGGTATCTTCTTCAGTACCGCGTTAAGAAAATAAATAAATCAAGATTTGATTTTTATTGCCGGGCCTTTCTTTTGTTAGGGTTTCATGAAAACGTAAAATTGTGATCAATTAATTAATTACTACTGTGTTCATTGATTGAGTGATCTCTTTTTCTTTGTTAATTGAAAATAACTTTGTAGACCTTTGTTTTATTATAGCCAAATGTTGATAATATTAAAATATGTGGCAATGATTATTGTCCTCGTCGACCCTAGAATGGGCGTGAAAAAAATAATTGTACGTTTACTTTTATTTTTTCACTTAGGATTAGTAGAAGAAATGGATAGACGTTGGTTTGATGTTTTTGCCTGGTTTAGTAGAAGTTAGTGCGTTTATTACTGTCTGGGTGTTCGTAAACTTGTATTCATAGACAGAATTTAATTGGATTCTGATGCAAAACTTGTGTTCTATAAAGGAATCATCATAATAGAAGATCTTGTCATGTCACTAGTGATTTGAAGTCTCGTGAGAGCAGAATGTGTGTGAATTTCATGGATTTAAGCTGGCAGCAGCAACAGAGAACAAGGGGGGGACAATAGCATGTTAGGCTCTTGAACAAGGGTGGAGCTGCAGCTTGTTAGGTTCTTGAATAATAACATGATGGGTTGTAGTAGAACATGATGAATAATCTCTATTTTGATGAAACATATATAGCTTCCCCTTATGCATTGTAATGACCTTATGCAATGTGTTATTTTTCTATCATTATTGGTTTGGCTTGACGTGATGCGTTATTGCTTACACTAGGGTTTTTAGGCTTCAGTCTCTGCTGCAGTGAGAATGGGTTGGGCGCCTTGGAAATGTTATGATAACTTACTTTCCTCATTTTTTTTTTCTTGACTACCAGTGAAGTAGAACATGTCTTCTGAAGCTGTTACTTTTGACCTTGAGTTTAACTCAGACCACTCTGAAAACGAGGACAGTGCCAATGTAACAGTAATTCTACAGTAGCAATGCACTAAGTTCTGATTACTTGCTGAAGTGTTATGCATTAGGTTAGCTAGTGAACTCTGCTGGCTGCAGGAGTCATTACTGTGGTTTTTTTTCAATGAACTCCTTGTATGTTTGTGAGTTCTTGAGGAAAGGATTTTTCTATGCATAACTTGACCATGTTACCTTGGCCTGAACTACCCTACTAATGGAGCAGTTGTTATTGAGAGAGTTGGTTTTGATTGCATTATAAATAGGAAGGTTAATATTGTTGAAGTTCTAACGTATAACCCACAGGCTATTGTCTCCTTGGTCTGTCTGGAGAATTTGATAACATTGGAAAAATACTGGGTTCAGTCAACTATTTTATCTTTCTTATATAACCTCTTGCCTCTATGTTTTATTTTTCATATTCACTTTAACTCACTCCTTTGGATGGTGTCATGTGAAAGGTTTATCTACACTGTAAACAGGTGTGTCTGTGTCATGTTTTCTTGGCATTACTCCAATGAAACAAGACACATTTTTGTAGAAGGAAAGAAACATGAGGCTAAATATGATTTTCAACTAGAATACGTATTGCATTGCATTTCCTTGATTCAGCATTTCATTCCATCACTACTACAAACTTTTTACATCTCTCTCTCTCTTTCTCTCAACCTTGTATGTCCACCACGTTGCTAGTCTGGCCTGATGAAAAGTAATACTCAGTGAACACGTTTGCTAATCTGAGCAGGATGCCAGTTTATGAATGTTTAACTTACCAGCATTACTCATCTTTGTAGTCCTTCCAACAAAGCAGCATGACCATGCAATGACAAATTATATACAACCTTGCTCTTGCCCCCTTCAAAGTCTTGTTCTTTGGCTGCATTATGGTTTGCTTTTGTGGGGAGGAAGGAGCTTTCTTTCCCTGGGAAGCTGACAGTTCCATGAACACGAGTCCTTTGCTTGTGCCCTTATCTGTCTCTTTTTATGAAGAGTTTCTTTCGTATAGGAGTCTCTTCAAGGAGTTACTGAAGTTCATTTCAGTTTCTTTTGCAAGTCAGTATGTAATGGGTGAAAGTAGCACTAACCTGAGTTACTGGCTCCGCTCAGCTTTTGCAGTCAACCTGGTAGCTGTTTATCTGCCTACTTCCCTGGTTTATCTTGCAGATTTTCAGGGTATTTGTTTCCTGTATTACTCAAATCAGTGTTCTGTTCCAGGATGTGTTCCCTAAAAGACAAATTGATTACATAACCCTCTAGACATATTAAGATTGTCTGCATGCAGTTTCTTTGAATGCTTCAGTTATATAAGCTTTTGGACAGCTGAATCACAATTAGCTCGAGTGAGGTGGGCTGTTGAGCCCCCCCCCCGCCCCCCCCCCCCCAATGTCATGACTATTTCAGGACCTTTGTTTTCCATTTTGACCTGGTACGAAGTTTTTCCCTCTTGAAAGTGCCTTTGGTTAGTTACTCTGTAACGTACTTTGTTATTTATTTGTCTAGAGAATTTCTATGGTCATTCAATTTCCAATGCACCAACGTAAGATCCATCTTGGCTATTTTGGTGAAGTTATTTTTCATGGTGAAAAATGCCTATGCGAGGTGCGGAGTATACTTGTTTGCCTTTTGCAGCTTTCTCTCTTAGACTCTGATGTGTGCTTCACAATTCATGTACAGAACAGAACCTTTCACGTACTCTTTTTTTTTTTTTTCAATTACCAGATAGCTGTGAGTAATTGGGGTTACAATTATGTCCTCCTAGATTGAAACATCATATTCTCTTTCCACCAACCTCTTAGGAACTTAAAAATAATACTCTCAGCCATGTAAGCCGTTGGCTTTAGAAGTAACAGGTTTCAATACCTGGAGTCGAGGAGGGGGTTTAGGGTTTAGAACGACCCTGCAAATCATGTCGTAGTTGGATTTAGAAATTTGAGACATTAGTGTTGGCGGCGCCAAAAAAACGCTATGTTGCTGGGAGGGGAACTATTCTGCTTATTTTGTGGGTGAGCCAGGCACAAAAGGCAAACATATCTTGACGGTAAAGGCCTCTTTGTTTTTATTTATTTAACTTGATTGAAAGGTAAAAATGAGACTCCAAATGCATTTAATTATACATTTAAGGCTGGTTCCTAAAAAAAAAACAGATCCCTCTTGTTTCACCGTTTTATTAGTTATTATTGAGTAAATGGCTTAAATAATGAGTGAATTTACTTCGTGTTGGCATTTTGGATACAAATCTAAATTTTAAAGAGAAAGTACAACAAAAACAATCTTAAACTAGTTGAGATGAATCTCCGACACAGAAATCACAACATGCTCATAAGATTACACTGCAAGAATGAAAAGGATTGCATCATCAAAAGGTCCATGTAGTGGGCATCGGTGGCGAAACGAGAGAGGCGCTATAGTGTTTTCTCCGCACACCATATGTTTAGTGTAAATTGTTCACTTTTCCTTCCTCTGCATGGAACTTCCACATGGATCTTAAATTATCTCCTTTTAGGCCTCAAAAAATAAGAAAGCCACTCTGCATAATTGGGCCTTCGGCCCATGTCTCTACTATATAAAAACAACACGGCGTCCTATGTCATTCATACTGCGATGCCATTGGTGTTTAGGGTTAGGGTTGTTCCTTCTCCTTTTTTTTTTTTTATCCAATTATGATCGCAGTTTAGTTATATCCAAGCCGATACTGGGTTCTCTTCTTTCTTTCTTCTTCCTCTTCTTTTCTTTTGAGGGTTTGAGTTTCTTTTTTAAAAACAGAGCTCCGATGATGAGCAAAAGAGAAGATATAATATACCTTGATGTCGTTCCAATTTCTGAAGCTTTACAGCTTTGAATGTGTGGAATTGAATACGAAACTCTGAGGAGCTAGCTTTGTAGTCTGTACGTTTTCTTGGGCTGATTGTAAAATCTCAGTGAATGAGAGTTTCCTTGTTAACTAGACTAAGTCAAGACGCTAGGGAGATTGATCAAGTATTTTTAACCCAATGCAGCAATTTCTGGAACAAAATAATCGAATTCCACCTGATTCTCGAGACATTGAATACGTTTTTTGGGTTAGTATGCTCAATCGCTAAATTAAAGGAAAAATGAACCAATTTTCATTTTTCGTTTTCTGCAAAGCAGACAGGTGTGAGGTAAGACTAGATTGGTTGAATCTCTAGCATTTCAGGTTAGGGATTAATTTGCTATTAGAATATACAATTTTCAAGTGGCAGGGCCAGATTTCTAAGCCTTTTCCGTTTGATTTTGTACTGCCTATTCATTTTCCTGCTACTCAAGTCATTACGGTAGATGCGGAGATTCATAATTTCAGATACAATCGTGAGATTCATAATTTCATATACAATCGTTAAAGCGATCAAGTGAGATGATACAAATGATGCCTAAGTTCCACCGGAAAAGATGTACCATGGATAGTATGAAGGTAGCCAGAATATACCTGAATATAGTTAAAATCGGCAACTAGAGGCTACCTTCTTGTGGCTTGTCTCTGTGAATTGTCTCTGACCTGTGCCCTTTATTGTTTGCTTGAAATCATTAAAGGCAGCCACGGTTTTCGGTACATGCTCTGGTTAGAAAATCAACATGATTGGTTAATTACTTTTGAAAAGCAACGTTCATGTTGGTCAAGTATAAATTTGTGGCATCACATGATTGGTTAATTACTTTTGAAAAGCAACATTCATGGTGATTCACTGTATTCGGATGATGTTTAGGATGTGGGATTGATTGCTATTTAAAATGTTTATTTGCTTAAATATATATTAAAATAATATTTTTTATTTTAAAAAAATTATTTTTAATATCAATAAATTAAAATAATAAAAAAACAAAAAAAAAATTTAAATAAAAAAAATCAAATTTTAGAAAACACGATTTCAAATACGTTCTCAAATGACCTCTCACGACTACTCAAGTACACATTCGATGATAAACAAACAAATAAAAAAACTAAAGTAAATTAATTTCTTTTGATTATAATTACATTAAATTATCATGGACTAATTATATATTTGTATAATAGATAGGAACATGAACAAGGCATGATGTATAAAAACTTTGGATTGGAATGAATTTTCATAGTTGATAAAAAAGTGAAAAAGCTTCAAACAAAATATGAGCTTTTTATGGTAACATTCTAGCCAATGAATATAGATCTTTGTCTGATTTGATTTGGTTTGATTTGAGTTGTTCTTGAGAAACTAATATTTGTTAGAACAAGAAACACTACGATGCTTAAATGAATAAACATAAAAGCATAGAATAATGTATACAAAATAAATAAAAATATGAAGTTACAAGGAGTGTATATTTGAGTATAATGGCTAGAAATTGTATAATGTCATGGTTTTGTTTGGCTTTTGTACGACTAGAACTTGTGTGGCATGCATGGCTGGCTTTTTACAGCTATCTATATGTGGCCAAGGATGACATTCTTATTTTTTCCCTATGGTTGAGTGTATTTATAAACCTATGTTTTGGAATTTCTTAATGGAGTAAAAGAGCAAATCATTGATAGAGAAATTAGTGTGTTGCCATTGGCTAGTCATGATGGTCTTTGATTATTGTGTCATGTCATGGTTATTATGTTATGCACATTATTAGTGGAAATGTTAATAATGAGTAATGTCATTAGTGTTTGCACTACATAGCAAAACTCACATGTGTGTAGAAAAAATTATGTGCATGAAATGTTTGTGTGCGACTCTTGAAAACCCAAAAAATATATAGAAAGGTGTGTTAGGGCAAGATTTGATAGACTGGGTTACTATCAAGAGTTGGGCTAAAAACTTTATATTCTAGACTGGAATTTTAGGTTGGGATTCTAGTTGTTTGGGCTTGAATTTCTTTTTAGAAAAACTCTGCACCATTAGTTGCATTATGGATCGATGAAGTGACAAGGTGGTTTCCATTCTCTTATATAAAAACAAGTCTCCTATTAAAATAGAAACCCTCTAATACTTAAGTTAGTAAGTGTAAGAGGAGAGAAGTATATGAGTAGGAAAATAATATGAGAAGTAAAAGAAAAAACATATATAGATGTGAGCAAGAGAAAATGAAGAGCAATGTGACTTTATATAGCCTTATATGGTTTTTTTCCCCCTCTGAATGGAGTTTTATTCCTTGTGTCCTGAATAACCTTTTTATTTAGTGACCCGAGGTATTTATAGACATTGATCATATATCCTTACCTAGTAGAAAATGAAGTAATAATGGAGAACAATTATTTTTCCGAGCTGTCAATTGTTATGCCTTAATGTGCCATTACTGAAAAGATTGAGCTCACAAGTGATTGACGAGAGAGGTAGGTGCCATTTGAGGAGACATACTAGTAGGAAATAATCATTAATGAGAAAAGTAGGTATCATATTGATAGTTTATGAGTAAGTTAATGAGAGTGTGACACCATATTAATTTTGTTAAAGCTCGACACTTTATATTGTGGTGCATGGTAATAGGTGGAAATTTTCATGATATTGGGTTAAGGTCTAAATATCTTTTTGGGTTCCAGTCAAAATATGAATGAATAAGGTTTTTTTTCCGGACACGTACTATCAGATTTGAACTTGAAATTGGTAGCGGCGCGTGCTCCTCATGTGTTGCTGCTGGAACCTAATAACTACTCAAAAAATGCTAGGTTTTGGGTCAAGTTGATGGTTTAGGTGTTCTACCCTCTTTAAGGGATGATTTAAGGCTGATTTGCTATAGTTTTGGATGAAAATTTTATGGGATTTTTTAGTAAGTTGTTTTTAGTTTTTTTTGTTTGGCTGGGTTTTGGTGTTGATGTTTCGAACGGTAATGAAGAAGACAAATCAAGAGAAAGGGTTATTATTTTGGATTCGTGGTGGCTTAGATTAAATTTTTTAAGATCAGACCATTGTTAAGATGATGGTTGTGGGTTATATGGTGGCTAGACAATAAAGATTGTTGCTGTGTTTTGGCTCTGAGAGGAGGAGGTATCTATCTGTGCGAAGCTGAGGTAAGGCTGATGATTTATTAATGACTGACGAGGTTAAAGTTAACAATGACTAGGTTTTGAGCCAATAGTTGTGAAGGGCTATGTGTGGTGGATGAAATTTTAATGGTGAGACAGGAATTGCTTGAATGGTGAGAGGGGAGTTGGATGGCTGATGAAGGTAGTGTTGTGGAAGCTACGATGAGAGGGAGGGGAAGATGAAGGGATGGCTGTGTAGGAGAGCAGGGAAAAAGATGAAAAATAAAATAGGAGTTAGGTTTATTTTTTGTTCCATGTGTTTTCACTCTAGTATTCTTTTATTTATTTTGCTGGGTTTTTCTCAATGTGTCTTCTCTAATAAAATCTTTAGACTGGTCTATTTATAGACTTTTCATCTGATATCTTTTTATCTTTTAATCCTATTAACTCTTATCTTTTAACTTTACCTGCTTATCTTTTTACACTGTTTATTTTTTTTATTTTTAATGTTATAATTTTAAAAACCTCAAAATATATAAAAAATAATTTAATATATTTTAAAATAAAATATATTTAAAAACAAAAAACTATTATACAACCACGCACTCACAAAATTGCTGAAATATTTTATCCAAGTAGCGGCAGAAAATTGATGCCCCCCAGAATATTTTGGTGCCAAATATTCATTAACAAAGATGTTTCGGCAGTAAAAGTCACCTCACATGATGCATGTGAATGATTGAATATAAAAAGAGATCATAGCCTATTTTGTGTGTCTAAAGAATCTTGCATAGGTGGGTGTGGTTTTCAACTCCAAAATATTTAAGGTTCACTTTTGTCCTATTTGTTTTTTTAAATGCTTGAAAATCAAAGGCTACGAAGATTAAATTTAATTATCGCGACAACATTGTTGCCTTAACTGCAAAAAATGTGCTAATTTTTAAAATAAATTTTCTATTATATTATTTCTTCAATACAATTTTGAAACCTTACTCCTCTAAAAAAAAAAAAAAAAACTGAGACAAAGACCAGCATTTTTTATGGTCAAGGATTTTTCAAAAATAAAAATCCAGTTTTTTCCGAGCTGAGTTTTAAACATTATAAACATTTTTTTGGTTTTTTTTTGTTATTAGATACGTGTGAGTCTTGGACATTGCACCGCATCAAACAAACTTTTCTTTGTTTTTTCGATTTACTATGGGGGAGTCATGTTAAGGTTATGCTTACCTGGAAATATGCAAATTATGAGATTGGTCTTTCATTTTTCTACTTTTAACAGTTATTGAATCTTACATTACAATTACATGTATTATGTGGAAATTTTAAAAAAAAATTCTTGTTTTTTTTTATATATGTATCAATCATATAGGAGCAATCAACTCCGACCCTTCAGAACAACGCTCAGCAAATCCTTAATCTTTTCTCTCTCTCATTAATGTCTCTAGCAACAATGTCTCTTACAACAGGTTTGTCTCCAAACTGCAGTGGAACAGATACTGTGGTAGCAACGACACCCTTAGTTACCTTTCTTGTACGTGTCCAAGAAACTGCCCTCGGGACTTTTGGAGAGGAAGACTTTGACCCAAAACTTTACGTTGATTTGTCATTAAAATTCAATCTTTCAAAGACACAGAAAGCTTTTGATGAACTACCAAGAAGCGGTGAAAACGGGACTGTTTCAGTTCAAGAGTTGAAGGAGTTTATCGCAACCTACTTTGATGATGCAGCGGATGATCTTGTTTACTATGATCCAGTGGATTTTGTTCCTGAACCAGAAGGGTTCTTGCCTAAGGTGAAGAACCCAGAAGTGAGGTCATGGGCTCTTGAGGTCCATGCTTTATGGAAGAATTTGAGTAGAAAAGTCTCTGATGGGGTCCTTGAACACTCTGAACTACACACTTTACTTCCCTTGCCCGAGCCAGTGGTTGTGCCTGGTTCACGTTTTAGAGAGGTTTATTATTGGGATTCTTATTGGGTAATTCGGTAAGTCACTGTTTTTGCAATTCCTTTTTTTGTGCTTGTCTTGTCTTGTTTTCCTTTGTCATTATTGCTGTCTGCTATACAGCTTTGGATGGTTGTTTGGTTAGAAGCATTTACTTCTCTTCATTGAACTACATTTCATAAGTTAGTCAATAATTTTATGCAAAGCTGATAATGGTGTCACTTGTTAGTTATGTATTTTTATCCAAATATCCATACTGAATGAGCTACACACGAATAATGTCATCCTCTTAGTGTTTGCCTTTGAGTTATTGGGGAACTTACTCGGGATAGATAACATTACTCTTGGACAATAAATTTTGGTTAGGTGCATCCAATTATGGTGAGAATAATATAGATAGAGTGCTTATCATGCAGGGGCTTGTTGGCAAGTAAAATGTATGAGACTGCAAAAGCAATCGTGACCAATCTCATTTTCCATGTGGATACATACGGCTATGTTCTTAATGGTGGAAGGGCCTATTATACCAACAGGAGGTATGTCTGTTGCATTTTTTAAGATGTCTTTTTCCTATTGTTTTCTGTTTTTTTTACCTCTTTCTTTGTGTAATAATTGTTTGAGTGCTTGTCTATATTTTACCTGCCAAATTTCCCTCATTGAAAATCTACATCTTTTCTTTCTCTTCCCTTTCTTCTTTGATAAATTGCATAAGAATTGGGTGGTTTCCATCATTGAACTAATCTCTTTTCCTTTGCTGCTTGTCCTGTTTCATTTCCATTATTTTTTTTTTGTTTTTATAATGAATTAAAGACTTTTAAGCTCATAGACCCTTGCCTTCTTTTATGAATCTAATTGTGAGTTGCTTGAAATGAGTTGTGCTCGTGTGCTTAATGATTGGAATTAAACTATAAGTTTCCTTACTTTTTCAGCCAACCTCCCCTCCTGAGTGCAATGGTTTATGAGATATATAATAGGACTTGTGATGTGGAATTGGTTAGAAAGGCTCTTCCTGCATTGCTAAAAGAACATGCCTTTTGGAACTCTGGTACCCTCTTGATTTCCTACTTTTTTTTCTTTCTTTTGTTATTTGAGCTTTTGTAAACATTACTGTTCTTGTTGTAGAGATACATAAGGTCACCATCCAGGATGCTCAAGGTTGCAATCACAACTTAAGTCGGTATTATGCAATGTGGAACAAACCCAGGCCCGAACGTTCTGGAAGAGTGCGTTCTTGCCTCTGGCTAAGTTACCTGAGCGTTATTTGATTCTGTTCCATTTAAGTTATATTGGAGAAACTTATGATTTGCGATACATGAACTTATTTGCTCTAACAGGATAAGGAATCTGCTTCCAAGTTCTTGGGTAATTCTGAGAAACAACAGTTTTACCGTGATGTGGCTTCAGCCGCTGAATCCGGATGGGATTTTAGTACAAGATGGATGAGGTAATGTTGCACATTAACAAAATTATTTAGTACAATGCCAATGATTAGAATGTTATAATTGTTGAAGTCTAGTAGAACTGGAAAAAATGAAGTTGCTATCCTTTATATGACTCGTGACAGGAATACTTCAGAATTCAGTACGACGTCCACGACATCAATTTTACCAGTTGATTTAAATGTTTACATACTCAAGGTATGATTCAATTACCTTGTTAAGAAAATCTAAAGTTAGTAGTTGTTTTCACCAAATCACTGTATCTATCTTTCCAGATGGAACTAGATATTGCTTTTTTTGCGAATGTCCTTGGGAACAAAAGCACAGTGGAGAGTTTCTTGGAAGCTGCCGAAGCAAGAAAAAACGCAATCAATTCTGTTTTCTGGAATGACGAGATGGGACAGTGGCTCGATTACAGACTCACTAATGGCACTATATGCAAGGTTTTGTCCTCATGCTTGTGCTTTAATAGCCATTATCTGATAACTATATATTTCTCTGTTCTCCTCCTGATTTTTGTTGATTTCACACTTTCAGGAATCTGAAACATGGCAAGCTTGTAACCAAAATCAGAATGCATATGCTTCGAATTTTATTCCTTTGTGGATAGATTTGTTCCATGCAGGTTTATGATTCTCTATGTCCAGTTTCAAGTATCTGCACAAATGATGAGCATGATAAAGAGAATTACCATTAAACTTAACTTAATCACTCTTACTTGGAGATAGAGAATTCACCTTTTGAATTCAAAGTGTATAAAGCTGAAAGTGTATTGTTAAAGAAATAGCACATTTGATAGCCTATTGATGTTCTTAAAGTTCATGATTTAAATGGAAAACAGAAACTTGTACAAGACTAAAAATGGGGCAAGAACAGTTAGAATAAGCAAGCTGTCATGCGGATAGTTCTGATATTTTAGACCTTCTGCAGGTCATCAGAATTGATTCTCA
Organism: Populus nigra; assembly: GCF_951802175.1. Classification (NCBI taxonomy): domain Eukaryota; kingdom Viridiplantae; phylum Streptophyta; class Magnoliopsida; order Malpighiales; family Salicaceae; genus Populus; species Populus nigra. The sequence continues at coordinate 16,170,095 of NC_084859.1, forward strand.
AGGACAGACCACATGGGTAAATAATGTAAAACAAGTGAACACCATATGCTCGCTTTATTTGTCAAGAAGTTAGTATGATATGATTCACCTTATTATTGAAATTTTTATAAGGTCTGCAGATAACAATTTGAGTATTAGAAAAGCTAAGTTTAGATCATCATGGCCTATGATTCATGAGATAACTTTTTCCATATGGAAATATATTAAGCTATATTGTCTCTTCTTTCACAACTAGAACACTGTAAATGCTCTTGATTTTGATAACAAATGTGAAGATGCTGCTCTGGTGGAGAATGTCATGAGAAGTTTTCAAAGTTCAGGCCTGGTTCATGCTGCTGGAATTGCCACTTCTTTAATAAATTCAGGACACCAATGGTTAGAAATCTATTTTTACCTTTCCCTTTATCAGGAGCTTATTAACGTAAACATTGTTGTTACTAAGCCTTATTACTTGAAACCTTTGTGGCATAATTTTGTGTCTACCAACCTTTTACAAATATACGGAGAACGACTGTCTTGATGTAAATATTGTATGACCTGATAGAAATTTTAAAACCAGGGACTTTCCAAATGGCTGGGCTCCACTTCAACACATGATAGTTGAAGGTTTGCTGAGATCTGGATTAAAAGAAGCAAGGTCATTGGCAGAAGACATAGCTGTGAGGTGGATCAAAACCAACTACGTTGGATACAAGAAAACGGGTGCAATGCATGAAAAATACAATGTGCAAAAGTGTGGAGAATTTGGAGGAGGTGGATTTTACAAACCGCAGGTACTGTATAAAACTCAAAAACAAGTATGGAAAGATTTCATGCATGTTTTACATACATTTGTACTGATTTTAAGATTTTGTGGCAATGCAGACTGGTTTTGGTTGGTCAAATGGAGTTGTATTGACATTTTTGGAGGAGTTTGGATGGCCTGAAGACCTGAGCATAGGTTGCTGATTGGTTAGGAAACTGAAGATTTGAATTTTTGATTCAACAGTTTCTTGTTGTGATCTTAGAGACTATGGGGCATTTTTTCCTCTTCAGTTCCTTGTGCTATTATTTTGATTTGATCATATGCTGATAGACCCCATAAAACACAATCAGTATTTTTTCTTTATGTTTGTTGAAGATTGCTTCAGGACTTCTATAAGTCCATGTTACCTTTATTTTCTGTTAGCATTAGATTTTTATGTTTCCAGCAAATAAAATTGTCCTAGTCTCTGGGAGTTGCTAGTCTGGTAGCAGATGATAGCATGATTTATGGCTATCAGTAAGCATTTCAATTTTCTTTTGCTACTATTTAATAATAAGCATGGTTATCAAATAAATGCAATCAATGATCCCTTGCGTGCACCATATCAGTATTCTTATCTCTGCTATCTTTTAATTTCTTCTGCCTCTTTCTTTTCTTAAAAAAAAAAATCATTTGGATCAGAGCTTTCTTCTTAAGAGACATGTGATGGAGGTTGAATCTAGTTTTTTTCAAATTGCTCCTTCTGTTTTTTATGGAGAAAACTATCAGTTTTGGGCAGTGAAAATCTTAAATTATATATATATATATATATATATATATATATGCTTTGCTTTCAATTCATTTTACTGGTTTATTCACTCGTGCTAAAGTCAGGAATACCATATGTTTTTTTTACTATGTAATATTTACCAACGCCAGAGTTGAAAGTATCCGTAGTCGAATATTCATTGACGCCAGAGTCAAGAATATTATAAGCAGTTCATCAAAAACAAAACAAAACAAACTCTTAGTAATTTAAGACAAAACCAACAATGTAGTGTACCTTAGGTAGGATGCTTAATGAATGATAATATCTTTCATTTTACGTAACTAGTCCCGCATAATAAAATCTCTATTGACCAGTTAGGATTCTTAGTGACCATAATACTAGGTGACGACTCTTAAACAAGACATTTTTTAAAAACAAGATACTAGAAATCTGTTCTTTTTGCAAATAACATTTAATTTTTAAAAGTCGCTGCCATGTTGGGTGGAATAAAAATGATGAAGATTAGATGTTTGTAACAACCTGTTTTTCAACAAGGAGCTCCTCAGAATGTTAGCTGATTGAAAATAATTATACAAATCACATGACTTTGGACAGAAATCTTTTTAAAACCTTACAGCCTGCTAGAATTATGAAGGTTTAAATAGGGAACAATGACTATATTCCAGCAAAGAGAAAAACAAACTATTGCAATATCAACAAACTAAGGTATAAAAATATTTCAGATATCTTTTATATACTTGATATTGATCAAAATTTGTTGAGTGTGGATCAGTTAATTGAAAATGAATTCAAAGTGACCTTTAAAGATCAATGCCACCACGATATTATTAGATAGAAATTTTACAAGCTAAAATAAAAGGTAAAAACTTCTTATTTTTCCCAACCGAAGAGGAATACACAACATATTCCACTAACATCAGCATCGTTAAAATTTGGCTTAAGAGACTTGGACATTGTCATCTTTAACGAATGCTAAAAATAAAAAAAATGCAAAGCAGCAAACACACCAATGAATTATAAGGAGAAGTTGAGCAAGGAAAATTATACTGAAAAGGTTGATGAAGGACACTTTAGAAACTTAATTAGTTGCATAGTGTATCTTGCTACAATAATGTCTGATATTCTATTTGTTGTAAGTCTTTTATTTTGATTTATGCATTTTGTTAGTGAAATGCATTTAAAAGAAGCAAAAAGAATATTAAGGTATATCAAAGGGAGTGTTAACTATGGTGTTAAGTTTGAGAAGTATCAAAGCTTCAAATTATATAGATTTTCAGATAGTGAGAAGTATGTCATAATTTTGTTTTAGCCTAGGTTTAGAAGTTTTTTCATGGTGTTTAAAGATGCAGGGGATTGTAGCATAATTTACAGCAGAAGCAGAATTCATTTCAGCAGCATCAACAATAAATTAAGTTTTATAATTGAAAAAAATTCTTTGTAATCTACATATGAAGCAGAAAGATAACACGAAAATTCTAATTGATAACTAATTAGCAATCGCAATCTCTTACAATCTAATATTTCATGGAAAAACTAAGCATTATCGAGCTTTACTTCCTGAGAGAGTTGCAGAAAAATGGTGAACCCCTCGTGCATTATAGACTTAACCTGAAAACTGATAAAGTGAGATATGATACAGATGATGCCTAAGATTCCACCTGAAAGGATGTGCCATGGATAATATGAGGTTACTGGAATATTAAAAACTGGAATTTAAAATCGGCAACTATAGTCTACCTACTTGTTGCTTGTCTCTGTAAATACCCTTTGCCCTCTTGTCTGCCTGGAATTATTAAAGGCAGCCACAGTTTTTGGTGCATGTCCCGATTGGAAAATCAACATCATGTCCACGTTCTTATCTTCTCTAGTTAGCCGAGTCAACCTAAACAAATTAGTCAAATATAAATTTGTGGCATCACATGATTGGTCAAACGGCTGCTGTATAAAGTGATAATATAAACAAGCAAAAAAATAAAAGTAAATAAATCTCACTGGATTATAATTAAATTAATGTACTAAGTATATACTATATACATGTTCAAAGGATAGGAACGTGAACAAGGCATGCTGTTCTGTTTCCGAAAAAAATATTTTATTTTCCTGTTAGTATTAATTTGTTTTCCTTCGATGGACAAAGAGCAGCATCTTCTATGGTCAACATGTGCAGATAAGTAACTCTTCATAGAAAAGAAACAGGACAAAGAGCAGCATGGAAATATGCAACTATTACGAGGTAAATCTGATACAATGAAATATGCAACTATTATGTTAGTTTATCGAAGGGCAACTAAAACCGATTAATTAGATAAAATTAAAATCTAATTTTAATCAGATAATAATTTGAACATGACAAAGATGTTGATTTCAGAAAAATCATAACGAAAAACATAATCAAGTTGGAAAGCTTTTTTCATAATAATAATAATAATAATAATAAAAGAGTTGGAAAGTCACAAATCCATGCTTGTAGAATCTTTTCTTATTACACCATGTGGCTTGATTATGGAAAATCCTACTAATTATACATTTACTACAAAAAAAACCCTCTTTATAATTGAAAGTCTTTTATTTAGCAACAAACCAATGTACGAGTCTACATTTTCTTAGCCCAAGTTTTTTCATCAACAGCATATCAAGCCCCAAAAACAATAAGATATTCCAATAGCCGGCAGCTTTGAAAATCCCTGCTTCCCTCTTTCCCTCTTCATATATATATATATATATATATATATATAAAAGAGCAACCTTGTGTCCGACCCTTCTGACACGGCTCAACAAAACCTTAATCTTTTCTCTCTATCCTTGTTGTCTCTAGCAACAATGACACTTGCAACAAGTTTGTCTCCGAAATGCAGTGTAAGAGGTCCTGTAGTAGTAACGACACCTTTAGTTACCTTTCTTGAACGAGTCCAAGAAACTGCCCTCGGGACTTTTGGAGAGGAAGACTTTGACCCAAAACTTTACGTTGATTTGTCATTAAAATTCAATCTATCAAAGACACAGAAAGCTTTTGATGAGCTACCAAGAAGCGGTGAAAACGGGACTGTTTCAGTTAAAGATTTGAAGGTGTTTATCGCAACCTTCTTTGATGATGCAGGGGATGATCTTGTTTACTATGATCCAGTGGATTTTGTTCCTGAACCAGAAGGGTTCTTGCCTAAGGTGAAGAACCCAGAAGTGAGGTCATGGGCTCTTGAGGTCCATGCTTTATGGAAGAATTTGAGTAGAAAAGTCTCTGATGGGGTCCTTGAACACTCTGAATTACACACTTTACTTCCCTTGCCTGAGGCAGTAGTTGTGCCTGGTTCACGTTTTAGAGAGGTTTATTATTGGGATTCTTATTGGGTAATTCGGTAAGTTACTGTTCTTGCACCCTCGGTTTTTTTTTTTTTTTTTTTTTTTGTGCTTGTCTTGTCTTGTTTTCCTTTGTCATTATTGCTGTCTGCTATATAGCTTTGGATGGTTGTTTAGTTAGAAGCATTTACTTCTCTTCATTGAACTATTTTCACAAGTTAGTCAATAATTTTATGCAAAGCTGAGAATAGTGTCACTTGTTAGTTATGTTTTCTTTTATCCAAATATCCATCCTGAATGAGTTTCACACGTATAATGTCATCCTCTTAGTTTGAGTTATCGGGGAACTTACTCGGGATAGATAACATTACTCTTGGACAACAAAATTTTGGTTAGGTGCATCCAAATTATGGTGAGAATAATAATCGGGGAACTTATCATGCAGGGGCTTGTTGGCAAGTAAAATGTATGAGACTGCAAAAGCAATTGTGACCAATCTCATTTTCCTTGTGGATACATATGGTTATGTTCTTAATGGTGCAAGGGCCTATTACACCAACAGGAGGTATGTTTGTTGCATTTTTTAAGTTGTTGCCTTTACCTATTGTTCTCTGTTCTTGTTACCTCTTTCTTTGTGTAAGAATTGTTTGAGTGCTTGTCTATATTTTACCTGCCAAATTTTCCACATTGAAATCTACATCTTTTCTTTCGTTTCCTTTTTCTTCTTCTTCTTCTTCTTCGTTGATAAATTGCATAAGAATTGGGTGGTTTCCATCATTGAACTAATCTCTTTCCCTTTGCTGCTTGTCCTGTTTCATTTCCATTATTTTTTTTGTTCTTATGATAAATTAAAGACTTTCAAGCTCAAAGAACCTTGCCTTCTTTTTTGAATCTAGTTGTGAGTTGCTTGAAATGAGTTGTGCTCGTGTGCTTAATGATTGAAATTAAACCATAGTTTCCGTACTTTTTTCAGCCAACCTCCCCTGCTGAGTGCAATGGTTTATGAGATATATAATAGGACTTGTGATGTGGAATTGGTTAGAAAGGCTCTTCCTGCATTGCTAAAAGAACATGCCTTTTGGAACTCTGGTACCCTCTTGATTTCCTACTCTTTTTTTTTTCTTTCTTTTGTTATTTGAGCTTTTGTAAACATTACTGTTCTTGTTGTAGAGATACATAAGGTCACCATCCAGGATGCTCAAGGTTTCAATCACAACTTAAGTCGGTATTATGCGATTTGGAACAAACCCAGGCCCGAATCTTCTACAATAGTGCGTTCTTGCCTCTGGCTAAGTACCTTGGAATTATTTGACTTTGTTCCATTTAAATTATATTGGACAAACTTAAGATTTGCGATGCGTGTACTTATTTGCTCTAACAGGATAAGGAATCTGCCTCCAAGTTCTTTGGAAATTCTGAGAAACAACAATTTTACCGTGATGTGGCTTCAGCTGCGGAATCCGGATGGGATTTTAGTACAAGATGGATGAGGTAATGTTGCACATTAACAAAATTTGCATGCATTAAATTATTTAGTATAATGTCAATGTTGAGAAAAAACAAAGAAATTATTTAATGTCACCGGTCTTCTTTAGTTATTTACCAGCTTAGTTATAATGCCAGTGATTAGAATGTTGTCATTGTTGAAGTTTAGAAGAAATGGAAAATGAATTTGCTATTCTTTATTTGGCTTGTGACAGGAATACTTCAGAATTCACTACGTTGTCTACAACATCAATTTTACCTGTGGATTTAAATGTTTACATACTCAAGGTATTATTCAATTACCTTACTAAGAAAATCTGAAGGTAGTAGTTGTTTTCACCTAATCAATGTATCTACCTTTCTAGATGGAACTAGATATTGCCTTTTTGGCGAAAGTCCTCGGAAACAAAAGCACAATGGAGAGTTTCATGGAAATTGCTGAAGCAAGAAAAAATGCAATCAATTCTGTTTTCTGGGATGCCGAGAAGGGACAGTGGCTCGATTACAGACTCACTAATGGCACTATATGCAAGGTTTTGTCCTCGTGCATGTGCTTTAAGAGCCAATATCTGATAATTATATATTTCTCTGATTTTTCCTGATTTCTGTTGATTTCATACTTTCAGGAATCTGAAACATGGCAGGCTTGTAACCAAAATCAGAACGCATATGCTTCGAACTTTATTCCTTTGTGGATAGATTTGTTCCATTCAGGTTTGTGACTCTCCATGTCCAGTTTCAAGTATCTGCACAAATGATGAGCATGATAAAGAGAATTACCATTAAAAGTTAATTTGATCACTCTTACTTGGAGATATAGAATTCACCTTTTTCATTCCAAGTGTATAACGCTGAAAGTGTATTGCTTAATAAGTTCAGTTTACTTTTCATGTACCACAATCGATACCCTATTGATGCTCTTAAAGCTCCTGATTTAAATGGAAAACAGAAACACGTACAAGTCTAAAAGTGGGACAAGTTATTCATAACAGTTGGAATAAGCAAGCTGTCATGCAGATAGTTCTGATAGTTTAAAACCTTTAGCAGGTCATCAGAATTGATTCTAAAGGACAGACGACGGGTAAATGATGTAAAACTAGTGCTGCTCCCGTTCCCCAATTTATCAGATGCTATACTACCTAAAACCCTGAAAATGCAAGCTATATTGTCTCCCCTTTTATAAGGCGAATACTGAAAATGCTCTTGATTTTGATCACAAATGTGAAGATGCTGCTTTCGTGGAGAATGTCATGAGAAGTTTTCAAAGTTCAGGCCTGGTTCATGCTGCTGGAATTGCCACTTCTTTAATAAATTCGGGACAGCAATGGTTAGCAATCTGTTTTTACCTTTTCCTTTATCTGGAACTTATTAACGTAAAAATCGTTGTTACAAAGCCCGACTCCTAGAAGCCTTTGTGGCATAATTTTGTGTCTACCAACCTCTTACAAATGTATGGAGAACCGTCTTTATGCAAATATTGTACGACCTGATAGAAGTTGTAAAAACAGGGACTTTCCAAATGGTTGGGCTCCACTTCAACACATGATAGTTGAAGGTTTGCTGAGATCTGGATTAAAAGAAGCAAGGTCATTGGCAGAAGACATAGCTGTGAGGTGGATCAAAACCAACTACATTGGATACAAGAAAACGGGCGCAATGCATGAAAAATATGATGTGCGAAAGTGTGGAGCATTCGGAGGTGGTGGAGAATACATACCCCAGGTACTTTATGAAACTCGAAAACAAGTATGGAAAGATTGCATACTTGTTTTACATACATTTGTACTGATTTTAAGCTCTTGTGGTAATGCAGACTGGTTTTGGTTGGTCAAATGGAGTTGTGTTGACATTTTTGGAGGAGTTTGGATGGCCTGAAGACCGGAGCATAGGTTGCTGATTGGTTAGGAAACTGAAGAAGCAACAGTTTCTTTTTGCGATCTTAGCGAACATAGGGCATTTTTTTCCTCTTCAATTCCTTGTGCTATTATTTTGATTTGATCATACGCTGATACTTTTTTTTTCTTTATTTTTAATGAAGGAATGAATTCATCAGTCTCATTTCCTATTTAAGCCTATTTAAGCCTATTTATGTTAGATAATGCTTCACACTTCTAAGGGCTTCTTAATTCCATATCCAACTTCCTGTATAAAGGTATAGAACGCTACCCTTTCTATTATTAGCCTGTAAAGGGAATCAAGGCTTATAAACTCCAATTCCGCTCGATCCCGTATGGGAATTGTATTTTCATTTCTGGGTGGAGGAGAAGCATCCGAAGCCTTTGCTTTGTTTTGGGGGCGCCAAGTAGGGACTTCAAAATATCCGCAACTAGCAAATCTTGGTATTCATGAGCAGTAGCTTTGTTGGATTATTCAATTCCAGGAAATAGTAATTCGGATGGGCACCGAAATGCTCACAGTACTGCTGTACATCGTTTTTTTTATGATCAGCTACCTTCGTAGACCATGTCCTGAGTTTATTAGCCCTGTAGGCTACTCGATGCAGAGCTTCAACTCTGAATTCATTATGGGCAGATCTTGCATAATTCTCATTGCCATGATCACCATGGAAAGACTTGGATGATATGTTCATTTCGTAGTCCTTAATTTAAAAATGAATTTTCCCCTTCCACATGCCATATACTGGAATTGCTCAGTTTCATCTATTCATAAATTTATTAGCTTCAATTGCGTTTCTTCGAAGTTTTATAGCCCATAAGAAGTCAGATGCTTGTCCGAGCTCAAAAAAAGGCTAACTCTCCGAGCCCAAAAAAAGGTAAGTTAACATGGAATGTGTTGCAAATTTATTTATACACAAGATAAACAAGGTTAAACTTGTGAAGAAGCTCGAATATCAAATATGCAACTTAATAAAAATAATTATAATTTTAGATTTAATTATTGCATCAGACTCTAATTTTACTAAATGATTTTATAGATTAAATTCTATAAGGTTCCAAAAGACATGCAAATGAAGCCCAAAAATTGTTGTTTTTGTTATTTTAATTATTTTCATAGTTGATTTTGTATTTTAATTATTTTTTCTACTCAATTTTAGATTTTTTTAGAAGATTTTAAACCTCGTATAAATAATTGGTGTTATTTATTTTTACCATATTATTGAATTACAAGTTTTTTAAAAAATAATAGAGTTTTATATCTGTTTTATATAGTCAACGCTTGAGAAATTTACAAGTAGTGATGCTTGGAGGGGATTTGAGCACTGAGATTATTCTTGTGTCATGGGCTTGGTGATGAGGAACGCAAGGCCTGGGCCCAATCAAAAGTAAATTCTCAACTACCGTTGACCTGTGACCGCATGATTAATGCATACAAGAGTCTAGACTTTGTGCGTGGTTGCATCCATTTAAAAAGCCTAGCTATAATACTTGGCGTCCAAACAAAGATTATTTCGTGGCATCTTTAAATCCTCCTGTAACTTTTTCAGCTTGTTCGGAATTAAATAATACATGGAATTAAATTCTATACGTAATTTGAATTATGTTTTGAATTTTATACTTAATTTGAATTTAAATGATAATCTATTATAATTATTATTTTTTAAATAAAATATTAAATTACAAAATTAAATTTAATTATCTTGTTTAGAATATTTATGGAGTTGAATTGAATTAATATTTTTTTATTATTATTTTACTCTTAGTTCAGAATACATGCTACACCTTTACAGTGAGTAATTTAACAATAAGTGACATTCCACAAAAAAGAGAGCCGAACGACATTTCCTCACAAACTTCGGTATTTTCCATTTTTCGGAAGCTCACTACCACCACCCGTTTCCAGCCATCTATCATCTCCCCTTCAGCTTCAAGTATAGCATATTTCATATACTCAAGAACATAAACAGCGTGGAACAGGGAGCAACACTAAGTATAATGACTTGGATCCCTCGAGTAATCTTCAGTATTGTTTCCGAATTTTTGGTCGAGAAAATGCGTTATTTATATCATTCATTGGATCTTCCATTTTTATCTTAAAAAAATCATTCTACCATCACTTCTCTTAACAGGTTATCTTTATCGTTTTGTTTTGATAATGTTATCTTATTGCCATCTTTATTATTTTTTATAATTAATATGATGTTATTCGTATCTCAATTAATTTCACGGAACCTGAAGTTAATAACAATACAAACTTTCAATTATTATAAAAAAACTCAAACTTATAATTATTAAAGAATAAATTCAAATCCTAACAAGTTATATATTTTTCTATAGCAACCTGAACATGGCTCATCTTATCTAATTTTCTTCTTTTGTGATTCCCCACCACATTTCTCTGGCAAAAACTCCCTTTTTCAAAAATTGACTCTCCAACTGACCTTCTATTTGGCTTGTTCTTACCTAGGTTTCCACATACTTCTTTTTCATAATGGCTTTTTAGCCATTTTCCATCTCCTCCATTAAAAGGAGCGCTCTCTTCTCTTCTCTTCTAAGCATGTGATCCCTCTTGAACCACACTATCTTTAATTTTATGCAAGGATTCATCTTCTCATTGTGGACTTGTCCATTTGCACTACTTCTTTTATCTATGTCTTGGCATAAGATTTCCAGTTCTTGTTACAATCCATCATCTTACACCTCTACTTTTTCTTACATCACTTTTCCATCTATTCAGTTTTGATCGGTCTGTTAACCATTTGCTTTTGGAATTTCATTTATATATATACACACACATGCTCTTGCTCAAATCTATTAAACATCACTAAATTATCTTTAATACCATGTTAGAAAAAGATAAAAAAAAAAAACACAGTGGAGGTAGTGGGTAGGAAAACATGGTGGAATACACATCTCATTATATTATTCTAACAACAAAGGAAGTATGATGAGACTTGGACTTAGATTGTAATTGTTTCATGACTCAAATTTATATTAATCTTAGAATTATTCTAGAGATGCATGCTTTTTTTTTCTTTCATAAACTCACTTTTATAGCTTCTTAGATTTCAAAATTAATTTCAAAATATATTGTTCAATTGAATGTTTTTTTGTAGTGTGATAGCAGTTGTTTTTAAAATAACTTTTCGTGTCGAAATGCATGCTAATGATTTTTTTATTTTTTAAAAATTATTTTTGATATCAACACATCAAAACAATTCAAAATATATAAATCATATTAAATTTTTTATACATACATACATACATACATACATATATATATATATATATATATATATATATATATATATATATATTTGAATTTCCCAAACGTTTTCTTAGTCGCTTCTCTGTTTTTGCGTCTCTTGTCCCGGCAGCTCATCATGTCTAGTTACCAAAGGCTTCAGAAGACTTCGATTCAAGAACGGAGAAAAGAAAATTAGATTATATATATATATATAAAATCAGAGGTCCATCATTTATACCCACCCCTCAAATGGATAGAGCAAATTACAATTCACTTTTACTTTTTTGTTTTCAATTTTTTTTAAAAAAACATTTCTTTGTTCATTGATATATTCCATCGTCGAATGAGAACTTTTTCGTGAGATGACTATATTAGCATGGGAGTTATATATTCTAGCATACACCCCATCTTACATGTTTTAACCCAATATGTCAGATTCAGTTTGCTTGATTTCAACTACGTGGTGATGATACCAACATAAATTTTTTTAAAAAAAGAGACTTGGTTGGTCCAAATAAACAGATAAAAAGCTGATTAAAATTATCAAGAAAAGGTTAGTTCCCCAATCACGACACAAAGCTTGGATATGCTTTTAAAAAAACACGATTGAAAGTGATGGATCCACGAGTTATGTTATGTTTTTATTTTTATTTATTTGAATTCTTATTCAGAAGAATCAAGTGATAATCCAAAAGACTTTTATTCAGTCGGGGAAGTATATATCAGTTTAGTAATTTATAACATGCTCAATTAAATATCAGGTCCAAGTATAGATAGATTTAAAAATTTATTGGATTTAATATTTTTAAGTTCAATCAAGTATTGAGTCCAAGTATTTATAGGTTTAGCGACTTACCAGGTGTAGCATTTCTAAACTTAGCCAAACACTAAACCCATAAGCATATAAAGATATTTTCCTCTTGATAAGTCAGAAATATTTCTTTCTAACATAAAAGAGACTAGAATATGATCAAGAAAAATATGAGGATGAACTATAAAAAATCATTGGATCCTTATAAAATAAGATTTTCAATCTCTACTCTCCATGTCATATTTAATTTTTAGAGTTTCTTTTGAAAATATTAATACATTTTTTTAAAAATATATACTTACTTAATTGAGAGTTTTCAAAACTAAAACAAAAAATAAATATTTGTTGGTTTCAATCACTAACCATTAACCACTTTGACAAAAAAAAAAATATAAATTGATCAAATCACTAAAACAAAAAAATTTAATTAATTATTCCACACATAAACATTATTCTCATGCTACAATTTTTTTTGCGCATCATCGTAAAGCAATACATATATGTAATGATGATAACACAATTAATGATGCTCCTAAGCTGGTATTGTTGTTGCTTTATACTCAATCAATTTACGACAACAATATCTTAACTGAGAAACTGAAGAAAAAAGATTAACCACGTCTAATTAATTATAATAATTCACACACAAGATTGCACTGCAAATTAATAAGTTAGTCACTCTCTAACTTGTTAGATTGTTGTCATTATATGCAGCAATCATAAAATATTTGCAGTCTATCTTCTAGAAGAAGATGACTGTCATTGTCATTGTCAAAGAAGGCTACTAGGTACAGTCACCATCGTTGAAGATGAGCTGAAGTTGGTGGCCACCATTGTTGACAAAAGAACAAGAGAGGCTGCCATGGATGCCTATAAATAGAGGCATATTTTTGAAAGCAAAATGAGAGAGTTAAGAGAAGAAAAGTAAAGCCAAAGATGTGAGAAATGTAGGAGAGAGTGGGCTGCCAAGACAGTCAATAGTAGCTGCCATTGCAGCACTAAGAAGAGAAAAATAGAGTGAGATTGAGATTTGCCAAAGAAGGGATGATTTCTCCTCCTCTATTATTGTAAATCTTGTACTCTCCCTATATAAGGCAATGGCTTCTCCTGTGGATGTAGATGATTTGCCGAACCACGTTAAATATTTTGTCAGTGTGCTTAGCCTCCAATAAGCAAATATCAGAACATCACCGGTCGGAATTCCTTGCACAACTCATACGTGGCAATGCATATTTATGGACTCATCTCATCACAAAAGATACAGAGCCTATGTAGTGGGTGGTGGTGGGGGTGATCCTTTCACAGATCCCATTTCGTTTTCTTAGCCATTGATAGATCTTCTAAATGATAAGAGCAACAATAATATAATTTAAAGCCTATTTTTCCAGTGAGATTAAGATGCTCTGTTTGTTTTTATGGGATAATTAGGACAAAAGAGAGCGTATAATTAGATGCAGTATTTAATTTAAACCCCACATACATACTCGTGCATGAAAGACAAGGAATCCACCAGGTATCGATTTGGATTCCAATTTGTGATCCCAATTGAGTTAGGTACGTAAATTCACTCCATAAATAATTAACTCCACCAAAAACTAATCATGTATTTAATAATCAACTAGAATATGTTTTTTCTCTCTTTCTTTTTTATCAGAGCATGATTCTTATTTCACTAAAAAGGTTTTAGTCCAAATTACGTGAGATAATGTCCAATTCAACGAAACTTAGCCCAGAGCCTTAATTTGTTCTTCTTTTGAATGAAATTGGCAAGCCAGGCAGCGTGCAGCTGAAAAGATCCAGCAGGTTTCATGTATCTCTTTTTTCCTCCCGTCATCTTTATTTGAATACTAACATTTTGTTTCATTTAACTTTCACCCTTCAATCTGTGGGTGTTGTTGAGGCAGGATGGAACAATTAATACATCTTAAAACTTCATAAAAAAATGGTGGATAGTGTAAATTGACAAGTGACAACCTTGTCTTACAGGACAACTATTAACAAATTAAAGTGTTATATTCTGATGATGAAGGTGGAGAGATGATTAGTCTCATCAATCCAAGATTAATTTAGATGGTGAGATTGGAAATTAATCCAGCCCTAATTTTAAAAGTAAAGAGACCCTTTAAGATTAGGGCCCCCCCGCATAGAAGAGTGCTAATCGGCAATGATTGAAGGACGGTAGTATTATATATAATGACACCATCCATATGTCTTCATCGGTTAATTAATTAAAAATGGGCTCTATTTTAGATTAGGAAACAGTGAGTGGCTGGGAAGTAAATGACAAGATGTGCAATGCTATTGATATTTTGAGTTTTGTATGTTCTCCTAGTTATTTTTAAAATATTTTATTTTTAGAAATATATTAAAATAATATTTTTTTATTTTTAAAATTTTATTTTTAACATCAATATATCAAAATAATTTAAAAATATAAAAAATTTAAATTTTAACCCACTTTCGTTTAACAATTTTACAAGAGGCGCTTTATAATTTAAGTCCTCATTTGGGATTCTGTCCTTTCTCAGTGCATCTCTTAATTGTCAAAGAGAGTTGGCTAAATGAACAACACCTAAACGAGAGAAAAAGAGGACTTGATTTTTCATAATTAACGTAATCATATACCATACCCATGACTTGATCGGATGGGGTGTGTATGGACGTACCAGACATGTCCAAATCAAATCAAGTTTTTGGCAATTAAGTCTAAGAAGAGGAAAAAATGTTTTTGGTTTAAAAATAAATTAAAATGTTTTTATTTTTATTTTTTAAAATTTATTTTTAACATTAACCTATCAAAATAATATAAAAACAACAAAAAAAAATAATATAAAAATATATTTTTTCAAGAAAACACGGCGAAGCAACAGTATGGTCCCAAGTCTATTTGAAAGCTATGCATATGTTTGTCTATATATATATATATATATATATATATATATATATAGACAGTGATCAGTACTGCCAAGAGAAAGTTATATGCGGCTGGAAATTGAGAAGAAAAAAGGCCTTAATCCATTACTATGTATAGTCAAGATTTGAATATTGCAGTCTAATCATGGATGTAACTGGAGAAACTTTCATGTGATTGCTGCAACATGTTTCACACGACTAGACTAGAATATTCTAGGGAGACCATTCTTTGGGCCACATCTATATTGTATGGCCGCCGAGCAAGCACAAAGTCAAAACCTTTCGTCATGTAATTGCCACATACATTCAATCAAATTCTGTGTTTCTGCGCGGTGCATGCACATTTCAGATCCTCTGTGTATGATTACTCAGTCCTCTTATGATCCCACGTACCTTCATGTTGACTTTCAACCGAAGGTGTTGAAGAAGAAGAGAGTTTCGTGAACAATAATTTAATTTATAATGATCAGAGGGAGTAGCAAATCCTCGCAAAATATTACAAGATTACAAACGCTAACGAAATTTGACTTGATTTGTTCAATTTTCAATCAGTGAACTAGAACTTGATATATAGAATCCTCCTGCAAATGAACAAAATGTGAAAGAATTTTTTTGAGAGTAGCAAAACAAAAGTAGCACCAAGGGGAGACCCACAAGGCGAGAAAATACAGATCATAGAGAGCAAACGAAAATGGAAAGGAGCAATTCAACAAACAGAATGCTGAGAAAGAGAGGAAAGGCTCACGTTAAAAAGGAATACAAAACTCATTTTAGTGATATGGATTTTTGAGAGTGTTGTAGTAGTTACGATTTAAAATGTTTTTTAATTTGAAAATATATTAAAATAATATTTTTTTATTTTTAAAAATTATTTTTGACATCAACACATTAAAATAGTATAAAAATATATAAAAATAATTCTAAATAAAAAATTAAAATTTAAAAAAACACGGTTTTAACCGCGTTTTCAAATATTGTCTGCTTTTTGCTGTAATGACTATTTAAAAAATACATATAATAAACTTAGTCTAGCAAATTGACAACAATTAAGAGGAATTTAAACATCGTTATGTAGAAATTGATGGAGAATACCATAGCCATTAAAAAGAATAATTACTAGTGATCAAGATAAAGAGAAGAACTTTCCCTCCATGAGCAATTTTTTGGCTAAAAGGAAAATAGAAGGACTGGTATATCAGATACACAAAAATTGAAAAAACAAAGGACTGGTAAAAGCTGAATGAGAAGCTTTTCGAAGTTAAAAAACGTGTGGGGTAAGCTGATTCGATCATGCACTGAAATTTGCAGAGTTTATCTTGATGTACTACTTACGGCATGCAATCACTTCCTGAATCCAAGGTTATCTTTGCCATGTCATGTGCTCTACTAGGAAGAAAAACTAGATTGGTGGGACTGATGGTAGGGTTAAATTTTTTTAATATAAAAAATAATATTTATGTAATGCTAGTATTTAATAAAAAACAATAAAAGTTTAGAATTCATATAATTGATTGAATATGTTTAATATGCTTGATTGATTTAATAATAGGATTATATAAAAAAACAACAAAAAAATTAATAAAAAAAATGAATGTTTACTAATATTAAGAAAAAATACCTTAGCAAATCAAACGTTGAAAGATGAATTGAAAAAAAATCAATTTTTTTATTAAAAAAACTGACTTTAGTCAGCATGCCAACTCGCGACGTCCTGCTTATAAAGGCAAGATAACCCTAAAAAAAATTAAATAAAAAAATAAAGATCAACTCTAAAGCAAACAAAGTAATGAAAGATGAAGCTGAAAAAGAATCAGTAAAAAAGTCGTCGCAAAAACAACTCGAGTCAACTCAGGATAACTCATTAACCCACGACTCGAGATATGAGATCGAGATAACCCCATAAAAAGTAAAGTGGAAAAAATTACGAAGTTGAAGGCCCAATAATATAATATCAAAGGATGAGATTGAAAAAAAAATCAATTTTAAAAAAAAAACTTAAAAAATTATTGAAGTTAAACCAGGTCAATCTTCAAAACCCATTACCTAAGTTATAAGACCAGACCACCCCATAGAAAGCAAACCTGAAAAAATCACGAAGTTAAATTCTTAATTATCAAAAATTAAAAAACAAAACAAAACAAATAATAGTAAAAAAA
Organism: Populus nigra; assembly: GCF_951802175.1. Taxonomy (NCBI): domain Eukaryota; kingdom Viridiplantae; phylum Streptophyta; class Magnoliopsida; order Malpighiales; family Salicaceae; genus Populus; species Populus nigra. The sequence continues at coordinate 16,187,413 of NC_084859.1, forward strand.
AATAAGAACTAAATCTGGTATAAAAATTAAATGAAATAAAACAATGAGGAACAAAAATTGAAACATAAAATAAATCAAAAAAATGATAAAAAAATAAGAAATTAGCAATCAAAAGAATGAGGATCAAATTTAATATTGATATTAAATGAAATAAAAGAATCATGGATGAAATTAAAAAAATAAGATAAATTAAAAAAATAAAAAAAAATAGAAATCAAAAGAGTAATGATAAAGTTTGATAGATGAAAACATTTTAAGAATGATGAAATTAAAAAAACATTTCAATTTTAAAAATTATTTCATAAAAAATAATAATTAAAGTAATATATACCAAATTTGAAGATAAACCGATTCGTAAGGCTAGGATGAGAAATTGAAGGGTTTGGCGGGAGAATCAAGGAGAAGAGAAGAAAACAAAGTTGTTCGACACCAAACTGGTGGTCTATTGATCACATGCACTGCTTAGGCATCGAGGGGACACTGAGTACTTTCCAACACCATCCTAGAATCTAATGTTTGACCAACAAGCGATACTGCATGTAAAACTCAAAGCTCGTGGGCTCAACCCATGCACTTAAATGTGCAATGCAAATATCAACCATTTTTTTAAGATAATATTTATATTTAGCAAATTACCAAATCACCTATTAATCCATGTGACAATAAAAAAAAAATATAATGAAAAGATGAAAAAGCCTTTGACAATAAGTTTAGTATTTTTTTTTTAAAAAATCTAGTCATTTAACTGTTTTTTAAAAATATAAATTTAAAAAAACTCATGAAAAGATAATTAAGTCTTTATACTATGCTAAAAAAATTAAAAAAAATCAATTTAACTCCAATAAGTATGATAGTGTTAAATAAACCTAGTGAAAGAACCAATTCGCTCTTTAATTTGCATTTCCTTGACTTGCACTGTAAAGAGCAAAACCCTGATTACAATATAATGAGTCTTGATCCAACATCTTTTTTTTTTTTGTTTATAATATGTCCTTGGAATTGTGCTTTGCTCTGGAAAGCAGCCCCATCATCATCAATATAGAAAGATTTTTGTATACAAAATTGAAAACTTTCTTATATAAAACATTTATTCAGGAGCCAAGTTTACTGTATAACTATTCCATATGTCTCTGTAATTTTTGGTGATGGAATATTGCTGTTAACCCTCTTTGCATTTTTATTTTTTCTGTCACTTATGTACTGTATATGTCATGCACTGTTGTCGAACTCCTTTTATTTCGACCGTATAGACCCATACCAGCCGGAAAACTTGACAAGGAAGGCCTACATGGTGGTTTTCCCACACATTATCCCTTCCTGTGAACACACATATCGTAAAGATGTCTAGACTTGAATAGCCAAACATTGCTTAGCATTTCTTGTTGATTTCCGAGCCAGAAACTTAAAATCAAAGAGTAATATTTCCTTTTGCACTAAATACTACTGCCTTGAAGTTTTCTATAGAAAAAATGCGTCAACACGTGGCTTGATAAACTTTAAAGAGGAGAGACATGGCAAAACCAAGCATGGTGATCCCATAAGACCCTCCTCCATTAACAAAATACAGAGTGGTGGAGGAAGGAAGGAATATGATGTCATAGGGCCCCTGCAAGAGGGCACGGGCACTGTACAAGTGCTCTAAAAAGCTGAAATTTTCTTTTTTTTCCTTCGTATCAAAATCTTGTGGCTCGGAAAGATCCTGCCCACTTTTCTTGAAATTATATACAGATTGATACAATTGGTAAACGTGCCCTTGACAAATCATTTTCTCTTTTGCTCATTATTAATCATATTCTTAATATCGTATCTGTTGTTTATTGTGTAGGTCGGGAGCAATAGGAGGGCATTATTGTATCCACCATTCAAATCATTTCTATTGTTCGATCTTTGACTAATATAGATCATGGTGTCTATAATTTTTTTTATTGGAAATCAAAGCTCGAGGTATTGATTTCTATTGTTTTAGTTATTAAACCTAAAAATATTGGCCCAGGGGTCATAGCATGTGAAAACCCATTTAATTTCTATATTAAGTTTTTTTAAGATTTTTTTTTAGTTTAATGTGGGTGTTCGGGCCAGCTTGCGCGCAACACGACTAATCTCACGGGCCCTGAAGTTAACGACCATGTAAGCCTCCAGTGACCATCATATGAGCAACCACAGGGCTCGAACCAGTTTTTTATGATTTTATAAATACTGGTGGTGTAGTTTGTAAAAAACTGAATAAAAAAAATTAATTGTTTCTTTTACTATTTACCAAAAAAAATTTTAAAGCTAAAGAAACTTCAAGTTTAAAAATAGTAACTAATCTCCTTACCACTTCAATCCTTACGTTTTTAATAACTCTCTCATCAAGTGCATATACTTAATGATGTTGTTGCAGCGATGCAATTGTATATTCACACTCTTCCTTATATACAATAACAGGCTTTCTTGCATACATCTTTAAGTGTAAAATGATGACTCTAGTTCTTTAAGAGACAAGGTAAAATGACATGTGAATGAGTAATGCTCACACTTTTATGCTAAAAAAGAGCTACACCTATCATTCTCACACAAGATGCTCCAAACGAGGTTTTCATGTCTTCAAACGTGTCTCCATAAGAATCCTTATGGCAAGGTCTTCATTTTTCAAAATGTATCTCCATTGAATCTCCATATATGTCTCCAATATCTCTAAAACGATTAGAGATCTCTCTCTAGGTCATTATAACCATTATTTTTCAGGTCTTGTGACCCCATATCTTCAAAAGGATCAAGGATTCTTCTTCGGTCCATGACCACTTATTTTCAAAAAGATCAAGTGTAAAATACTTTCTTCCCCCACTTTTGCTTGTTAGGTCTTTCAAACACATTTATTTAAAAAACTTGAGGGGGGGGATAGGGGTGCATATATTTTTATTTTTTAAAAAATCACTTTCACGTTGTGTGTGGTCATGACCCCATACCATTTGTGGCCACCAACAATGCCAAACTATTTGGGCCAATGCCCAAAACGCTAAATTTCCTCTGTCACTCCTACATTTTTTTCTCGCACATTCTCTCTCCTTCTCTTTCTCACACATCTTTTTCCTCTCTTTCCTTTTTCACCATACATATTGTTCAATACACATATACTGAACTTTTTTTGAGTTACAAGGAGTTAGAATACGACGCCGAACACCATCTACTCATGCAAACTTTTTTTAATCTTTTTACTTATATAGTCTTTGCATGCTCAAATTTCTTTGCAGATTGACACCATATTTTCTAGTCAATGATTGACAGTGCAAATACACACCATATTCTATGCAATTACATGCTTCTTTTCTCGACCAATGACTATTTCTAGCCAACATGTCACTAACATTCACCAACTACATCACCAATAACATCTCAGACACTACATCTAATGGTGGACACCAACGTTTCCACCTATCAATTTTCATGCAACTCCCAATATAAGTTGATGTGATTAAAGTCTATAAATACTTTGAATTACTAGATAAACAAAAAAGGACATAATTTTCTAAAACTCAATACTTCTCTATACTTATGTTTCATGTATGACTTGTTTTTTAGGCAATCTTCTAGTCAATGGTCAAGCCTAACAACTAGTAAACCTAGACACAAAGCCCTTATTAATTTTACATATCTTGGCAGAAGGTTGCATTTGATAAAAAGCCCATTTTATATGAAATTTTTTTATGACTTCTTTAATGTAAAGCAACTTTTAATTGATTATGATCCCCCCCTCTAATATACATGATACATATATAACTTTAATTGATTATGATCCCCCCCTCTAATATACATAATACATATATAACTTTGATTGATTATGATCCCCCCCCTCTAATATACATAATACATATATAACTTTGATGAAGTAAAGAAATCACCACCTAAAGTGCTATTGAAACTAATAATTAGATTTTTTTTCCATATTAATATTCTCGGTTCAAATTCAACAGTAAGTTATTAAAAAAATTATGATTGTATCGAAGTAAATGTTTAACAAAATCTGATAAAAAGTACATCATTGTTTATTAAGAAAAAAAGGTGAAGTAAAACAAATCATCTCATGCCACTCCAAACACAACAACTTTTTTCAAAATCATTTCTTATGCAAGAAATGATGATGATGATGATGATGATGATAAAAATAAAAATACGAACATTAAAAGAAGATTAAGAGCATAAAATGTTTTTATAAGCAATAATATAACCATGATAAAAATAAAGAAACAAGAATGATTGACTACCTAACTTTACATTTAAAGGAAAAACCTAATTCAATATTGATTTATTTGCTAAATTTTGGAAGAACCCTCCACTTCACGTGCAATTCCCTTTTGACTATTCATTCCAGTCTCCACCTCAACATTCACCTTCATGCTAGCATTCGTTTTCCCTTTAATTAATCATCGATTAGTCTCTAACTAGATAGGTAGCTCGTGCAATGCTGCGGGTCAGACCAAGTTTTTTCTAACATAAAAAACATTATTTAGGCGATAATAGTCTAAGTCAACTTGAGTTAACTTTACTAACACACAACTTAGGATATCAGATTGAAATAACCCACACAAAGGAAAGTGAAGAGAAATTGTAAAGCTCAAAATCCAATAACCTAAAGTCAAAAATGAAATAAAAAAAAACATTTTCAAAAAATATAACATTAAAGAAGAAAACCCGAGTCAACTCGGGCTAACTTGAGTAACCCATCACTCGTGATATGAAATTAAGATAAAAAACAAAAATTTCAAAAGAATGACCTAGCAAAAGAACCAAAGTTCTATAAAAAGGGTAAAAAAAACTAAGCTAACTCCGGTTAAATTTACTAACCCGCTCTCGGAATAAACAAACAGAAAGAAAAGTGAAAAAATGACAAAGCTCAAGGGCAAATGATCTAATACAAAATGATGAAATTGAAGGAAAAAAATGTCATAAAAAATGAATCAAAGGGAAAAAAATCTCGAGTTAACCTGGTTTAACTAAACTAATCCGGCACCTGTGACATGAGATCAGGATAAAAAAAGTTAGACTTTGAAAAAAAGGATATGAAAAAGAAAGACTTAAATTGAATAGAAAAGACATTGAGAAAGAAAACATAAGCTAACTAGGGTTAACTTGACCAATTCGCACTCAGAATAACCAATTAGAAAAAACATGAAAAAATCACATGGCTTAAGGGCCAAAATTTAATACCAAAGGATTACATTATAAAAAAAATCAATTTTATAAAAAAACATAAAAGAAAAAAATTTGTGTCAACCATGGTTAACTCGACTAACTTGTTGTTCGAGATATGAGATTGAGATAACTCAACAAAAAAAATGGAACAAACAATGAAGCTTAGAGCCTAATAATCAAATCTCGAGTGATGAATTTGAAAATAAAATCAATTTTTAATAAAGGACCCTAAAATAGCCAAATTTAAATCGGGCCTGGTCATGAGTCCGGGATTACCCTGTTGAAAGATAATTATAAAAAAATAACAAAGTAAAATCCTCAATCGTATAACAATTTAATACCCAAACAATGCAGACCAAATATGATATAAAAACAAAATGAAATAAAATAATTAAGGACTAAATTGAAAAACAAAATAAATTAAGAAAAGTATAATAAAAAAGTAATAGAAAGAATAAAGACCACAATTGGATTAAAAATAAATAAATTAAATTAAATGTCAAGGGACAATATAAAAAATTTAAATCAAGGAAAAAGAAGAATATAACAATAAAAAAATAAGGATCAAATTGGATTAAAAAATAAATGCAATAAAATATTGAAAGATGAAATTGAAAAATAAATAAATCAAGAAAAGCATAAAACACAGTAAAAGAGCAATCAAATAAATATGGACCATATTGAACATAAAAATCAAATGGAATAAAATGTCCATAAACCAAACTAAAGAAAATCTAAACTTCAAAAAACATTAAAGCAAAATAAATAGTAATAAAAAGAATGATAACAAAAATCGATATGAACACAAACTAGAGGACACAAATGTTTTTTTAGAAGAGTTGGCGGTGTAAACTCCAAGGTGTTGGAGAGAAAAGAGAGAGGAAAGAAAAAAAACTTCACTGCAACCCAACCAGATCTTCGTTGTAAGTACGCGCCACACCGCTGAAAGAGAATGACTTGCCACTCCCAACACCATCGCAAATAGAGGATTTTGGTATTCGAATGTTGCACATGTTAACAATTTTTTTTAATAATATTTATTTTTAACAAAATCACCAAACAACCCCTCACAAAACCAAAAAATAACAAAAAAAAATAATAATGAAAAGACTAAAATGCCTTTGAAACCTACTTTAGATTTTTTAGATTTGAAGGGTAATTTAATCATTTAACTATTTAAACAACAAGGAAAAGACAAAGAAACCCCTTTAAGCATGTTAAATTTTTTTCTTCAAAGGGTATGACCGTAACTTCACTGTATATTTTTTTGAAAGACAAAAGAGCCCATGACCGAAAGCTAGATATTTTTTTGCTTTTAAGGTTAAAATAATCATTTTACCGTGCAAAAAAAGGTGTCCTACCTAATTTGTCCCCAATTAATTTTACAATGAGCAATAGATCTCATAGAAAAAACAATTTTACCTCCAATTACAAGCATATTAATAGTTTTGGTGAAGGACAAAAATATCATTTTACTCTCTCAGTGAACATTGGAATGTGCCTATAGCCATTGTGTTTTACGATTTATTTTTTTTGTTTAAAACTTCCTTCAACAAAACAATATTATCCTATCAATCACATTAAAACATCTAAAACTAATTAATTTAATCCACAATTTATTTTATTGTTTTTTAGTCTTAATAAGATAACATCTTCGAGTATTTTTGTTATATTATGTATTAAATTGTTTTTGGATAATATTTTATACAGCGATCAACTTTTGGATTGATGCATTAAAGAAAAAAAATTCTTTAAATTTCTATTTGAATTTTGATGATAATAAATCATTTGTTTTTACGTTTTAAAAGTGCTTTTGAAAAAAATATTTTTTTTATTTCAAATTAATTTTTGTTTGGTGTTTTTAAATCGTTTTGAAATGTTAATGTTAAAAATAATTTTTTAAAAATAAATAAATTATTTTAATGTTTTTTTAGGAAAAAACACTTTGAAAAACAAGTATTACCACACTCTCAAATATAAAAAAAATATAAACTCAGTTGTCATTGTTTAGGATTAATTACTGAAAACATAATAGTATAATCAAAATGTAACACCGCCGTCCGTCCAAGAGAGAGAGAAGATTTAATTAGTTGGCTGATCATTTAACGTGTTCAAGGCATGTGGTGGTGCATGTGATTACTTATTATTCAAATGGAGAATAAGCAGTCAGTGAAACTTAAACTTGAATTTCTATGAAGCAAGATCCACCTAAACTCTTTGAACTTGTCATGGAGAAATTCTTAAATCCGAGTTAAATTATAGTTTAAAACCCCTTATCCGATGATTAATTATTTGATAGATTGACCTATTGGATCCTAAATACATCACCTTCCCACATATTCAACTTTTCACATTGAATATATGCTTGAGATGAGTTTAGTACATCTACATCGAGAATTGTGAAAGGTCACAGCCCATAACTCTTATTATTAATTTATGTTTACGTATGCTTTAATATCAAGACATACATAAACTGATTCAAAAATTCATATTAATAAAAGAAATTAGCAATATTTACTATTTATGTCCTGGTTTTTTTTTTGAGGATGTAAGTCAAATTGTGTTGACTCAAAATTAATGATTATAAAATTATTGAGTTTTCTCTTAGAAAAAATAACCCATATCATGAATTAAGGATTGTGTGTTTTGACTCGGGCATGCTCATCATAACCTTTTGGATTTTTTATTTCATTTTGTTTATACATACAATACAATGACCACTTTCTCAATTACCTCAAATGACATGCTTAAATTGTGGGTGTGATAGAGATTATGCAAAATCTTTGTATTAATGTAAAAAAAAAAATGGATCAAATAAGACGGAACATGTATGTGTTCGAAGTATATTGGTATACGTGCGTAGGAATAATGCCTCCAATTTATATGAATTTTTAGCTTTTATAAAAAGTATTATATTAAAAAAAACTTATGCCTTCATTAAATATAAAATAAACTTTAATGTAATTTTCATTTTCAATTCATCACCCTTAAATTACGCGGCAACAATTTTACCTCATGTCCCGGAGGATCATACATTTCATAGCTCACGGCTCACGCAATTCTCTTGCTAATATTGTTATGTTTTTTACTAATTATGTTCTCAAAAGATTTAAATTTTTTTTTGCTAAAATTTAACATGATTTGTACGTTTTGGATCGTTTTGATGTGTTGATATCAAAAATAATTTTTTTTAAAAAAAAAAATCATTGGCATGCATTTTGACACAAAAAATTATTTGAAAAGCAACCATTATCACACTGTCAAGCACCCTGTAAGTGTTGGTATTATTATAAATGATGTTTTTAAAAGTATTATTTTTATTTGAAAATATATCTAAATAAATTTATATATTTTTTATTTTTTTTTAATATTAACAAATTAAAATTATTTTAAAAAATAAATCTAATATTTTTTTTTAAATCAATACATTAAAAAAAACATCTAAAAATAGAAGATATTGCACCTCTAACTAGTTAATTAAACTGGAATTAGTTTTGGATTAGGTCCATAATTAACAATCACTCTCCCAATCATGCAAATTTAAAATTCATGGAGACCATCAATCAATCAATCAATCAAATGGCAAACACATAATCCTCCTCCCCTCTTCTCTCTCAAGCGTTATAAAATCCCCTCCAATCATCTGCTTTGATCTGGTTAGGCCATAACCACAACACAAATCAAAAACCTTCTCTCATTATCTCCCTTTATCACAACATCACCAACCTATAACACCAATATCTCTTTCTTCAGTAAATGCAAAGCGGCGTAGGCTGCAAAATCTGACAAAGAAACAAAAACCCCTTCTTTGTAAGTACAGTCTCTCTCAACTACGAAACCACAGCAAAGCGAGTACGTCCTATGCTTCTTCTTCTTCTTGATTCCATCCTTACCTAACGTTTTGATCAGTTAGTTATAGAGGCGAGTGAAACAGAACTACACAACAAAAACCACTATATCCATACCTTATAGGGATAAAAGAAAAGGGGGGCAAACACAGAAAGAAAGAAAGAAACTTTAGCAATGTTTGAAACTTTGAAGTACCTTGTTGGCTCAGCCGGAGCAAGTGGCTATGGCTCTAAGTCCACCGCCGAGCAAGTAACTGAAAACTGCTGCGATCTGCATTCAATAACTGCCATTATCACCGGTGAGTTTATTATTATTTTTTTTATCACAGAAGAGAGGCTTGAAACCTTAACATTTTGCGTACAGAATACTGAAATAGACTTTTGTTCTTATTTTTTTAGGTGCCACATCAGGGATAGGAGCGGAGACGGCAAGTGTGCTGGCGAAGAGAGGTGCGAGGCTGGTGCTGCCAGCTAGGAACCTGAAAGGGGCAGAAGATGCCAAGGCAAGGATTTTATCGGAGAATCCTGATGCCGACATAATAGTTATGGGACTAGATCTTAGCTCTCTCAATTCTGTTCGGAACTTTGTTTCAGAGTTTGAGTCCTTGAACCTGCCTCTCAACCTCCTTATGTAAGAAGATAAACATTTATTTGTTTGGTTGATGAGACAGAGAACGAATATTAATTTTTAATTTCTTAGGTTAATCTTCTTTCTTTATTTTGGAATCAGAAATAATGCTGGAAGGTTTGCACTCGAGCCTGCGATCTCTGAAGATGGGATAGAGATGACCTTTGCTACTAATTATCTAGGTAATTATTAATTATATACTAAACTAATATTAATATTAATGATGACAGGAACTAAAATTTAGGCTTTAATTTGGATGGAATCCTTTTCAGGTCACTTTTTATTGACAAAATTGTTATTGAAGAAGATGATTGAAACAGCAAAAACAACTTCATTACAAGGCAGAATAGTGAATGTTTCATCGAGTATTTACAACTGGTTTTCCGGCGACATGATCCGATATCTTTGTGAAATATCCCGAAACAAATTATGGTAAGAGAACAAAACTAATTTCCCCCACTAAAATTAACTATAAATATCGAAATTGGTATAGCGCAGTACTGAATAAAATTATTAACTATTCATGACCGGAACGGAAAATTAATGAACTTATTGTTTTCCATATATATAAGAAATTCAATAATCATAAACTATACACATGGTTGACCTTTAGTTTATTGATTTTTTTTTTGGTGTCGCGATGTATATACAGTGATTTCGATCCTACACGTGCATATGCTCTCTCGAAGCTCGCTATCGTCTTGCACACCAAGGAGGTTGCACAGAGACTTAAGGTTGTCATTTATTATTCTAATTAAATAGTCTGTTTTAATTTCCAAGTTGATCAGGGAAAAAAAGTGATATTTGTTGCTTTCCTTTTTATATATGTGTATTGCATTTCGATTAATTGATTCTTTTATGCATTTTTCCAATTAATTAATGCAGCAAATGGAGGCCAACGTGACTGTGAATTGTGTTCATCCAGGAGTCGTAAGAACTAGACTCACAAGAGAACGAGAAGGCATGGCCACAGGTACTATAACAAGTATTCTTACTTCCGTTTCTTTTTAGAAAATTACCCTTCTAAAGAATTTAACATGCTATCCTTTTTCCACACGCAGATATAGCATTTTTCTTGACTTCCAAGCTCTTGAAAACTATTCCTCAGGTAACTAACATATATAACTTATATCGTTTGAGCTTAAAGAACATATCAAGTTTGAACATCATATATAGATTTTGAGTGAAAAGAATTAAATTGTTAATGGGTTGCTATTTGTAGGCTGCTGCTACAACATGCTATGTAGCAACACATCCAACACTTGTAAATGTGACTGGAAAGTACTTTTCGGATTGCAACGAAGCCTCGACATCCAAATTGGGATCCAACTCAACAGAAGCTGCTCGGTTATGGACTGCCTCAGAAATCATGGTTTCTAGAGGGTCAAACGCAGTTTTTGACCCCCTCACCAGTGCATTAGATTATGATACATCAAAAAAGCAATTCAAATAAAAGAATAGAAAAGAATAAATGCAAGATCATTAGGGATCGACAGAGGGAGATCAGAGAAGAAGAAGAAGAAACAGGAAATATATATATATAGAGAGCTGTAAATGATGAGAAAAGCTAGCTAGAGAAATATAATACAAAATGTACACTGCTTAATTAGAGTATGTTAATTAATTAGTTTCATATATGTCATAGATAATATTGCTTGGACGTTATACTGCTTGATACATTATATGTAGTTAGATCATATGAGATTCTTAGAGGCAGCACTTTTGTAGTGAAGCGTTTTTTGGTTAGTTTTTTAATGAATTAATTTTGATATATATAAACATTAATGCTAAATATTTAGATTGGCTCCGGTATACTTATACAATGATTAATTATATATGGGTCGAGCAGATATTGTTTCAATTAAAGCTAGATAATATTAAAGAAGAGAAAAAACGAGAAAGAACAAGTGGGCAATAAGAACATGGGGTCGGTTTGTTCCATGTGGTGGTTCATTTTTGAAGAATATCTTCAAGGTGATGGTGGATGCATGGGACCCTACTACCAGGCACCAGGAGATTGGAGGTCGGAGGGAAACAATGCTTTTTAAGGAAATGAGACTTGAGAGCACAAAGAATATATAGCTTTCACTTGATTCATGACACCATATATATCGCAATTCACACAGAGATGAACACATAATATAGAAGGACAAATGCACGTAAGGGTTGTAATTCAAATAGGGGTGGTAATTTCGTCCAACCCAATAAATTCTTGCTTCTTCTTGCCCTTTAAAATCTTGTTCTTACGTAATTAGACGGGAAATGGGGCAGAGGTGGATTTTGACTCGATCCCTCTACTAATTCCCGTCCAGCTCTCAACTTGCCTCAACCTGGCTAACAAATTTACGTTTTGTTGCTGTTAAATCATTACATATAGCATCCTCCCTTGTGTGACAGAATATCACAAAGATGTTATCTAGAGGCATAGAACCATGCAAAATGTTTGCAGCTTGAAAAGCCAGGCTTTGATGACCAAACAGGCCACGTAGTTAAGACCCTCTGCTCATGATAAGAGGAGAGCTAGCCTTATAAGATGCATGGCACGTCACAGTAAACATTGAAACCAGTTATCAAAGAAACCTTTGCTTCTAGAATTTTATGGAGTCACCCATTTCAAAGTTGAAAGATTTCATGCATGCGGGGCCAAGGTTTCTTTCCCTTTTCAGATGATTTGTTTTTTGAATTAGAAGGTAAGGAGTATCTTCTAGGGATTTGACAGTGAATTCTCTAAGTCCCAATCTCAGAATCGGAGCTGAAAAGAAATAAAAAAAGAAGAAGAAGGGGGGTGGTGGTTTCTTTTATCATGGTGCCAGCCCCTCGGGATTCCCTTCCCTAATGGTACATGCCATATTTCTATCTCATGAAAATGACCTTGCAATGTAACACCTTTAAAATTTTCTTGGGAATTTGGACGTGCACTTGTTCATGGCCCACCGTTGGGTTGCATGTCCCTCTCTAGCACATGCACTGCAAGCGTTGAAAATGACAATTCCTGGCTGTCCGATAACATATTTGCGTCTCTTCGATATTGAGAAAACGAAGAAGAGAGTGAGAATGTGGGCATACAGTGAATTTTAGTCGCTTTCATGCATATGAAGGAAAATGCCTCCCTCCAACATGGAGTTTGACTAAGTACAAGTGGTGACGTGAAATGTCCATGAAACTTCCTTACTTCTTCATCCATATACATTTCTATCTATATATATATATATATATATATATATATATATATATATATTGTGGCTTCATGTTTTACATAAGAAGAATTATTAACAAAAACCTAAAAATCTCAGTGTTTCATTGTGAACGCAAACACTAAACAATTTAGATTGAAATGGTTTAATGAAGCTTTTGCTTTCTAAAATGAAAAATCAATGAAATTATTATAGAGAGTAATATGAATTTTTTTTCCAGGATTTGTTAGTTATTATTCAATCGATTAGAATCATAACAGCCTTTTCATATTCTTAAAGAATAATAAAATGACTAAACTATCTATAAAAACAAAATTATTTAATTAGCAGTTAGGTGCTGTTTTGAATTGTCACTTTTAAAAATATATGTATAATAAAATTACTAAATTACCCTTAAAATAAAAAAATATTTAACTATTGTTCAAAGGCTTTTTCAAATTTTCATCATCAATTTTTAATTATAATTAAATTGACTAAAGGGTAATTTAATATTTTAATAGATATAAAATATTATTTAAGAACTAAAAGTGTTTTACTTAAGTTTTGCTTGGTGACTTTTTATGTTTTTCTTTTTTAGGATAATCTTAGTTTCATGACCCAGATCATAAGTTTCAGAGATTAACCCGATTTGACTTTGATATTTTCTTAAGTTATTTTTTAAAATTGATTTTTTTTTAATTTTATCATTCGATATTAGGTTATTGAACCTTGAGTTTCGTGGTTTTTTTTCTTTTTTTTTTTATGGGGTTATCCCAGTCTTATGTCCTGAGTTGTGGATTAATAGAGTTAACTCGAGTTAATTTGGGGTTTTCATGCTTTTTTTTAGTTTATTTTTTTTTCTAGCATCATTTAGTTTGCATAAAAGTTGACATCTAATGTTTTATTCAATTTATTTTGTATGAAGTTATCTTAATCTCATGACTAAGACATGAATTTGATATGTTGATTCGAATTAAATTTAAAAAAAATAATTTTTTTTAATTTGCCCTTCAACATTTGATTTTTTGGTAATTGAGTTTAATTTTTTTTTCATTTTCTCCTTATAAGGTTATCCTATTCTTGTTAAAAAAAAAACATGTTATTAAATAGGATCATTAAAATCTTTTAAGAATATTTAGATAATATTTTTTTATAATATTAATGATAAACGCTCATATTTTTTTTATTTGTCATTGTCAATTTTTTTTATTATTATCATTGGCTTTTTTTATAATCATATTATTAAATTAACCGAGTTTATTGAACCCATTCAAATTAATAATCCAGATCCTTGATTTTTCTTACTCTTTTAAAAACATTATCATCGTTTAAGCATTCTTTTTTATATCAGGAAAAATTTGACTTGGCCTACTGCATAACTTAAGCCATCTATCTAATTACTTCTAAATCAAATCATCATCTTTTATCCTTAGATATCCTTGTTTCAAAATCTAATCACGTTTTAGTAACCACTAGATCATTAGTTTACGTTGCGGGTCGGATCAATTTTTTTAAAGAAAAAAATATTTTCCAAGTGTTGATAACATGTTTTCTAATAAAATATTTTTAATCATAATTTCAAAATATGATACATTTTAGTTATCATTAGATCATTGGCATGTGTCAGGTCAATTTTTTTAACATTAAAAAATATGATATATATTGTGTTAGTAAGCTTGGGCCAAGTCAATATTTCCCTTCAATTCGGCCCAATAGAGCCCCAGTATAGTTTGGGCCAAGTCGATCCCTTTATCACAAAACGCCTAAATATCCTAAAACCCCCCCAATTCCATTTCACAAGCCACAAAGCAGCTACCTCCTCTCCCTCCTGGGACATGGACCTGCACTGCATCATCAGGCACGAAGATCCCACTGGGGTGACTTGTCGCCATCTTAAAGCGAAATGACCTGTGCATTTTCTTTGTATTCGTTCTTGAACGTTGAATACATGCCACCATTAGATGCTGAGATTTTATTTACCTCATCCTCTCGAAGGCTGGGATAAATGGTAGTGCTCCTGACAAGAAGCCTATGTTGTAGCCGTTTTGACTTGAAATGAGAAGAAATTAATTTCACGAGGTTGAAAATTGCAATAAGAGAAACCTCTCCTCTCCCTTTCCAAACTCTGTAGAACAATAGATAAATATACCACGGTTTTTGTGGTTTAGCAACTTGGACTGTAATCCTTAATTGTATTAAGCTTGTGCTCTTCAAGATCTTGTTCTGGCCTGGAAGAAAACTCTGGCAACAGCTTGCAATTTTTTATTTTTTTAATCAACTCCAGCCAGTCGAAGTTGAGCTCATTCAAATGGGAAATGCCTAACAAGACTGGAACGTGCCTAACCTTGGCTCGGCTTGATTTTTTTGTAATCCAAGTTAGGTTTGAAATGTCAATCATGCAGAAAACTACTTTGAATTTTAGGTCCAAATTAGAGCACAAGCTAAACTAAAATTCAAATAGCAAAAATTAATTAGGGCTTGACTTGCCTTGCTTGCATAAGATAGAGAAACAATTGGTCCCACTTATCGACGATTTTTAGCCAAAGTCCAATCTAAATTCAACCTGTACTTATCATAAGAGACAACAAATTTAAATTTCTAGTTAGTGAGAATAAATAACAAGCCCCTTTTCATTTGCTGAACGCCTTTGTTAATTGACTTTGTGACAATATTTAGTTATTTTATTACAATTTTTTACTTCAAAAAGAAAGCATGCATGCATGTGATGGCATTAGAAATCAGTTTGTGAAGATCTAGAACAAGACCAAGAAGAATATTAACCATGTGATGTAAATTTGTGAATAGAAACAAGAGACCAAAGTTAAACCTAAGAAGTCTTATTATATAGCGAGGCCACGCTAGTTAGATTGCAATATTTATATTCTCGTGTCATATTTTGTTTACATTTGATTAAAGTTTGTTTTTTTTATATATCTTTTTGTTTCCCCAAAAGTTCTGACAAAAACAAGTGGCCTCCTGTCTTTCGTAAGAAAAAAAATGAAAATCTTTATAGTAAAGACATCACAAATTAAAATTGTCAATATCGTTGATAGATAACCTTTAGTGCGCCATGCTTTGCCGTGTGCAAGACAACTCGTTTAAAAAAGATAGAGAGTGAAAAGGGGCAGCAGATCATGAATGGAGCTGGTAGGCGTGTGCAATAGTGCACATCCTTTTATTACATGAATAATCAAGCAATAAGAGAATCCACCAAGGAATCCAATTGACCATGATCATCTGGCTTGAGGAGTTCCTGGTATTCCTCAAAGATATCATCTAGCATAATATCATTGGGAAAAGAATTTGGACACGAGGAATCATGGTCATAAACAAGACCATCAAATTCTTCACTATTGAAAGCCCATGCCTCTCCATCATTGCTAACAACTTTAAGACCAGAGATGCCCCAATTAGCATGATCACCAATCTTTGCATGTCTAGATGATGACCCGATCATGCTTTGAATATTAACATCTACATTCTTTGCGACAGAGGATGGGGAAACCCTTATTGCCTTTGGGAGATGAATCTTTATCTTCGTAGCAGTCTCTCCATTTTCACTACAGATGCCTTCACTGTCCAGCTCCCTTTGATTCCTTTTCCTTTTTTTGTTGGAGTTGGCGCCACTTCTCTTTCCAGCTGGTTGCCCCAAGCATTTGGACTTGTTTCCTGCTGTGTTGTTCTTGACTCTTTTGCTGAGGTGAGAGTTCCAATAGTTCTTGATTTCATTGTCAGTCCGGCCTGGCAACCTTCCTGCAATGAGAGACCAACGGTTGCCAAGAAGAGAATGCAGCCGAATGATCAGGTCATCCTCATCAGGAGTGATGTTCCCTCTCTTGATATCGGGCCGAAGGTAGTTCATCCATCTTAGCCTGCAACTCTTGCCACATCTAAGTAGCCCTTCATTAATTCATACGAAAATGCAAACAACAAAATCAGAAACTCGACTTTCAAACAGTCTAGTCGTCCACACGTGTGCGGGTGAGATTTGCCCATCACGCACTAAATCAGAAACGTAACTGTATAAGAAACATCGAGAAGTACTTAACTTACCAGCTTTCTTAGGCAAAGATCTCCAATGACCTTCACCATGCGCCTGGATACAGTTAATGAGCAGCGTGTCTTCTCTAGTAGTCCATGGACCTCTTTGCAAACCAACTTTAGAGCAACATGGAGCTCTTCCCATTTCAACTCACTTGATTACAGTACCCAACAAAAGGAGAGAGACATGCTAACAAGCAAGAAAATAAAAGATTCCACGAATTATGCTTCCCTTCCCTTTTAAATCCACAAGACTGGAAACTTTCTTAGATTTTTTTTCTTCACTTCAGGAACCAAATTAATTACGAGAAGAAATCAAGAGGGTGTTGTATTTTTAGTATAAATATATATATTTAACCAATAGTTGCTGCATTTAGGTCTCCTGATCAAGAGGTGTGTCCATGTGTGTGTGTGTATTTCACTGAGTGTGAGGTGGTAAATGACAATGAGCTGAAAAAACTCTCTCATATATTTATCTGCCCTTCGCAGTCCATTATTTCTTATTCATGCATTTATCACAGTGTTAGCTGGGGTCAACCATTTTGGGTCTGTACAGCTAGAAAAAGTAAAACTTCGTATGGTATAAACTAAAGTTCAGAGCAAGTAAATTAATACGGTAATGTCAGAAATTTCCACAATGTAAGACAGGGACAAAATTACCTATTACCTAATATTGCCAACTAGGCAAGGGATGCCCTCCAAGCTTGAAAGGGATAGAAAAGACGTCCAGAAAATTCTTAAGAGCACGTGCTCAACTAAATTCGCTGCAATATAGCAAGTGCATTGAATGGACTCTAAATATGTGAATAAACGAGATTTTATTATATATCGTGACCTATGACCTTTGAGAATAATTAGGAGGTTAGTTAATTTTTCTATATATATTATAGACTACAATATTTTTTCTTATCGCGCTGCCTTAATATCCAATATTTAAAGGGTGTTTGAGAGTGTGATAGTGGTTGCTTTTCAAAGTGTTTTTTATTTTAAAACACATTAAAATAATATTTTTTTTTATTTTTTAAAAATTATTTTTAACATCAGCACATCAAAATAATCTGAAAATATCAAAAACATATTAATTTAAAGAAAAAAATATTCAAAAATTTTTAGAAACACTTTCCAACCACAATGCCAAACATTATCTTAGCACATGTCGAAGGGGTGGCTGTAGAGGTTATATTACTTGATCTCCAACGTTCAAATCTCAAACTAACTAGACCATGAGAGATAATTTCATTTTAAAAAAAATCTTAATATAGGTTGGATGATATGCTTTTAGTTTGACACTAGATTATTGACTCGCACTATTTTGTTGGTCAAATTATTATTTTTTAATATAAAAAAAATATTCAGGTATTATTAACATGTTTTCTAGTAGAAAAAAATTTTAAATAGTGTGAAGGTTGATCTAATATGATCCAGCTAACTTTACATATAAAAAAACTTGAACAACCGATAAAAACATAGTTTGACTAAAAAATATTCAAGAAGATATCTTTTTTAATAATAAGATGATAATATATTGGATTGATTCTAGTCAATCTAAGTTAACTTGTTAAATCCGCGATCTAGATCATGAGACTGAAATAACCATACAAAAAGTAAATCAAACCAAATTATAAATCACAATCCTCAATCAACCCAATATTGAATGATGAAATTAAAAAAAAAACAACTTTAAAAAGATAAAAAAAAAGACCCGGGTCAACTTGAGTTAACTGACCAAACATGTGACCTAAGTCATTAGACTAGCATAACCTCATCTAAAATAAATCGAAAAAAATTATAAAGCATTTTTCTCAATCAATCCAATACTAAATGATAAAATTTTAAAAAAAAGGCATAAAAAAATAACATGAGTTAATTAGGTTAACCCATAAGATCCATGACCTAAGTTATAAAATCAAAATAAACTCAGAAAAAATAAATTAAAATAAATAATGAAGCCTAAACTTCCAATCAACCAAACATTAAAGGATGACACATAAAAAAATTCAATTAAAAAAAGAACAGAAAAAAATCAAGTTAACTAGGTTAACCCAACAAACTCATGACTTGGGTTATGATATTGAGATAACCCGATAAAAAATAAAAATAAATTATGAAGTTCAATCCTCATTAAACCAAGTGTTAAAAGAAGAAATTGAAAATAAAAAAAATAAACTAAAGAAAAGAAAAAGAAAATATAGATCATTGTTCATTTGTTCTAGTGAACAACGATACGTGAGTAGGGAACAATAAACTGCATTATGCTGCAGCGGGACCAAATTTCTTACTCATAAATAAATAATGCTCGAGCCAAGGGAAATTATTTAACAATGTCATTAAACCCAACTCAACGGGTCAAATTTGAAACTTCTCTACCATACTCCTTGCCGAACTCGAGCTTCAAATTAAATTGTATTGGAGTTGCCACAATGTAATCTGATCAACTTGGTAGGTTAAAAAAAAACTTAGATGATTGTTTAAAACATAGTTTAATTTTAAAAATATTTTCAAGACGACATTGTTTCTAAAAAAATATTGAGATAGCGACACATTGGATTAACCAGGGTCAACCTAGGTTAACACTCTAAACCCGTGACCTAGATCATAAACTCCATTGAGTTTAATAATTTTTGTTCATTTAAATTTTTTTATTTAATTATATAATAAAAAAATATACACTAGCAAAACCAAGCACTACCGAGATTTTTTTTAGACCACGATAACCCTATAAATAATAAATCAAGATAAATCATGAAGTCTAATTTTTAATAATTATGCTTTTTCTAGAATTATTTTTATTATATAATATGGTATAAAAATAAATGCTCAAGAAATCGAGCACCAACTCAATACTGATATATTTTTCTAAAATCACAATAAACTTATAGAAAGTAAATAAAAACAATTCATAAAGCCCATAATAAATATATTTTTTTTTGGAACCATTTTTTTAACAATATTATAGACCATTTCGTATTTAATAATATGATAAAAAAATAGACGATTATAAAACTAAACACCAACTTAATGCCAAAATATTTTTTGGAGAACATGATAATCCTATTACAAAACTCAAAATAATTAACAAAGTCAAATTTTCAATAAAACTAATGTTGAAATATGAAAAGGAAAAAATAATTACTGTTCCAAAGAATATTAACATGTGAGGGGAAAGTTGTTAATTAATTAAGAAGAAGTGGTTTTATCTTTATGTGGAAAAACGAATCTATAAATTAAATTAAATAATACACAAACATGAACAGTAAAATGTAAGGAAAGTAATAATAATTTATCTCTTCAATTAGTTTTTGTTAATTAATTAAAAAGAAGTGGTTTTATCTCGTGTGGAAAAATTAATTTATCCATTAAATTAAATAATACACACACACATGAACGACAACATGTAAAGAGGGGAACAATAAAAAAATTAATAAAAAATGGTTCTAGTTAATTAATTAATAAAAATGGTTTTATCTTCGGGTGAAAAAACTATTCTATCCATTAAATTAAATAATACACACATAAAATTAACACTCAACCACATTCCACATGAGTTGGAAAATTAAAGTCTTTAGACATTGCAGTAATATAGCTTGAAAAAAATTAACACTCAACTATTAGTATCATTAGAAATATCTCGACTTGACAAATCAAATAACATCAATAAAGGTCACCAACGATGATCATAATAGGATACATTTGACAACCAAAGATGTCAGTTGACTCACTTATCTTAGGAGGCAAGTGAAGCCAACTCGGGTCACTGTTTGTGATCTTTTTTAGTGTCGTTAGATTCGTCTCATCGAGATCTTTTTAATGGTATAAATAGTTTCGTAATCAGAGGTTCAATGACTTTTTTATGTCATTTTCATTTTTTTTCTTTTTTTTTCTCTCTCCTCTCTTCTTTCCATTTAATTTTTATTTTTTTATGTTGCTATTCTGAATAGCGATAAGTTATAAATGTCAACTTTCCTAAGCATGACACATACAAACAGTGTTATTTCGCTATTTTTTTTTAGAAGTGTTATTCCGTCAATTTTTTAAAAAAAGGTTGCTAATAACAAAAAATAACCAGAATCTAGTTTCTTCCTTGCAAAATCAATTTAGGCTATTTAACTTTTTTTATTTGTTGCACACTATTTTTTAGTCTTTTTTAGTTTTCTTTAGCTCATAGGACATATATGCCTAGTATTCAGTACAACAATTATTGTTTTTTTTTCCTAATCATTATGCGTTATAATCATGCTTTAGTGGGCGATTGCAAGAAGGCAGTGATAGAGCTAGTTATTTTTTATTGAGAGTTTGAAGAGTTAATATACATCAACTTGATTAGAAATTAATCTATTTAAATATGTGATGGGTCAACATTTTTTGTTATTATGAAAAATAAATTTTAAGCCTAAGTTCTTGTTTAGAATATCCAAAGGTAAGGTAATAACTCATTGACAGATTGGTAGGGCTTATATTCATACCCAACATCCCTAGGTTTAATATAATGTCAGGCCTAGATGATATGGATTTAGCTAGCTTCAAAGCCTAATGTTCTTAGGTGTGACTATGAGTTGAGCTCATATAGGCATATATTTGGCATGGTGTCAGACCCAACATCTTAGGCTTAGCTGTGTGCCGATACCATACAGACACAGGTCTAGCATGTTGCCAAACACAATGCCCTTAGACTTAGCTATAAGTTAAGCTTAAATAGACATGAGACTAGCAAGGCTAGACCTACAACCCTTGGGTTTAGCATTGTTAGAGAATAATATAAATCATATCTTAGGACTTTACCTAATAGCTTAAGCTATTAGGTACGTAGAGATTGTTCTTTGACATGATATTAGAGCCTTGATGACCAAACGGTCATGAGTTTAAATCTCAACACGGCAAGCTGTTATGTTCTAAGCCTAATTAGGCATAAAATACCATTTGAACCACTTAAGTAAATAATTTATAATTTTTATTCTCTAGACACTAATACTTATATATCGCAGAGCATTTGTCATACTAAAATAAGAACAAGCACTCTTGTTCTTGAAATTTAATGCTCATTCTATCATTTATTGCAATCTCTTTCTTAAAAGTTATTTATTTTATCATCTGAGGGTTCATAAACCCTACTAAAAAAAATTGTTTTGCAAGTATTAGGCCTTGTATCACTAATCATTCACTTCTTAAGCTTTGGATAATGGAATATTGATATCAATATATGATTATCCATTGGTCAAACACCATAAAACCTTATTCTTAAAACATTCTGGATTTTGAAATATCATCGGCTTGTATATTCAAAGGAAATCGTTATTAGATGGAGGAGTTTTGAAATTTTGATAAACAAAAAGCCTTTTTACATAGCTTTAGCAGATAAATACATGACAAGAAGAGGAACTTCTATAAAATTTTCATTGCTAATTTGACCTGCATATCATGAAATCATTGAATGTTTTATTTGCTAAATTTTCATTCAAGTGAATTTCATGCTAGTTCGGGGTACTTGTTAAATTTTCTAGAAGGACCACTCTAAAGGAAGACCTCCCTCTTCACATGTATTTACACCTTATTTTACAACACTGTCAAGAAAAATAAAAAAACATAACAGAAATATAAGATTCACCTGTGCTTCCAAGTGCTTTGGGGGGACCATTGTCCCTCTCAATAACTAACTATATGACCAGGCACACTTTTAAGATGATGAACCAGAGCTTGAAGGGCAGATGATAATGCATTAGAATGGTTGTTCAGGTCATCAGCCTATTCAATAAGCCGCCTGTGATTACTTTCGCAGAATAATTAATATACTCCACTTGCTATCTGTCCTCCTAGCTAGGAGATAAAAATAGAGCAAGTGGCTTAACGATTCTCACAACATATATATAAATGCGCAAGAGCACAAATAGAATTGAAGGAAACACAAATTAATTTGAAGGATCTTGATTGCGCTCCCTTATTACCATGACTCTCCCTTAGCTGAGTGTGCAGTCGTACTATTAAAATAGTTGGGGGGGGGAAAATGGGAAGAGCACCGTGTTGCTCTAAGGTTGGTTTGCATAGAGGTCCATGGACTACTAGAGAAGACGCACTCCTCGTTAACTATATTCTGAAACACGGCGAAGGCCATTGGCGATCCTTGCCAAACAAAGCCGGTAAGTGAAGTAATTCTCTGGATCTTAATTCCCCAACTAGGTTAAATTAACTCTTAATAATTATGGACATCCGATGATCAATTAGATAAATTCTGCTTGAAAAAAATTGAGATAACTAAACTGATCGAGTTAATTTGTTGGTTTTTGTGTTCATGAAGGGCTGCTTAGATGTGGCAAGAGTTGTAGGCTGAGATGGCTTAACTATCTTCGGCCAGATATTAAGAGAGGGAACATTACCCCTGAAGAGGATGACCTGATCATCCGACTACATTCCCTTCTAGGCAATCGTTGGTCTCTCATTGCTGGAAGGTTGCCAGGCCGAACTGACAATGAAATCAAGAACTACTGGAACTCCCATCTCAGCAAGAGACTCCAGGTTAGAAGCAATAAGAACGGGTCAAAATGCAAGAAGGAATCAGCTGACCGAAAGAGAAATGTCTCCAATCTCAACAACAAGAAGAAGCAGAAGAAGGACGATGAGGACACTGCTACAAGGACCAAGATTCATGCCCCGAAGGCAATAAGGGTTTCTCCATCCTCAGTGAATATCAGGACTAATAATAGCATGGCTGGGTCATCTAGTCATGCAGGAGGAGTTGGTGATCACGATGACAATTGGTTCATGTCTGATCTTGAAGTTGATAAGAATATCAATGGGGATCTGGCTTGGGCTTCCAATCGCTGTCTTGACGACCTTGTCCATGATCATGATCTCTCAGGCCAAAATCACTCTCCGTCCAATATTGATAACATGCTAGAAGAAATGTTTGGGGAATATCAGCAGCTCTTGAATGCAGAGAATCATGCTCAATTATTGGACTCCTTTGTGGACTCGCTGTTGGCTTGAATAAATGTTGTAATGAATTGCTGTACGTATTGCGACATTTTGTCTGGCTAATTTAGGATTTCAGGGGCATTATTACATCTTCTTGAAATAAATTATATATTATAGCCATCCTCTCTTTTCTTTTTCTTTTTCTTTTTTCCCAGTGTGCTTAGCGAGAGAATGTGTGGAAGTCAGGTCTCCTTTTGTAATGAATATGACGTTCCTCCATGCTCTCGATCTTGCCTAGTAAATACTTCTCAATTAGAGAAATATTTTAAAATTAATAAAAACTCATTTTAATAATATAAACATATATGATTACTTACTTTGTCAATTCATCCGATCGATCATGCTAAATATTTTAGTTGACCATATCATATATATAGTAAAATTAATGCTAAAATAAAATTGATCGATCGATCGATCTATGAGAACGCAAATCAAGATATATGATGAAGGATAGGTATAATTAGAGAATCGATGATAAATATACGTAATCCTGATAGATTGAAAAGAAATAGACTACAAGAGTAAGAGAGCAAAGTTTTTTCTTCTTCTCTTAATTTCTTCTCTCGTTTTCGAATGATATCATATCTTTTTCATTGCCCAAAAAGCAATCAACAAGGAATATTCCCCCAAATAAAGAAAACGACGAAGTTTGCTAAAGTAGTAACCAATCAAGAAACAGTATTTGTAGAGGAAATCATAGAAAATTAATTAAATCTCGTGCAGAAACCTTCCAAATTGCTTATATTTTTTTTTTAACATGGATGGTATTCTAAAAATTTGCTTGTTTTTTAAATAAATTAAATTGTTTTGGTGTTTTTGTATTGTTATGATGCATTTATGTTAAAGAATAATTTTTTTTAAGAAAATGGCCTGCCTGATGGAACTCAGTAAGTCCTCGTTAATTGTTGAAGCTTCAAGGCTTTGCCTACTGAAGTACATGATTATATTTTATGGTACCCTTGGTTAATTATATTATCAAAAATAAATAAATAAACAAATGAAAGTAATAATCTATTAATATTGACAGTAGCCACCGACAGCAGCATGAATTGCAACGCTTTAATTCTTGCCATTTTATGAGTGATTTCTTCTGTCCAATTAATTAATTAATTAATAGACTATTTAATGTAGCTAATAATGACAAGAAGTATTCTGATTTGTAATCTCGATCTCTGTTATTAATAATTGCGGAATAAGATGTGACGAAATCTTTTTTATTATTTTTAAATATGTGCTCTGAGTTTAATAAATAAGACGATGAAAATTATGGGACCTCTTGCACCATTTATCTATATTTAAACCAATAATCACGTATTAAGTGGACCATCTTCTGAAAATTTGGTGGAATCAATTTTCTTGTTTGACCATTTAAAACACAAAACTGCATGCCGTCTTGAATTCATTTTCGCATTTTTTTTCTCTGTTTTTGAAATGTTTGAATTTAAATAATCATAAGGAACTCTGCCGTGGGCCTCGCGCTGTTGAAAAGTATTTTTATAAAAATTTAATTTTTTTATTTTAAATTATATTTTAGTATTTTTAAATCGTTTTAATATATTAATATTAAAAATAATATTTAAAAAATAATCATTATTTCAGTTGCGCATGCACCTTTAGTTGGGGTCATGGATCAATGAAATCCGGATAATAAATAAAAATAAAAAGATATAAATTAAATATGTTTTTGAAAAGATAAATTTTGATTTTTTTAAAATGAAAAGAAATAAAAGGATCTCTATTATTATATTTTTATTTTTCTATCTTGAAAACTTTTTCTAAATGTCATAACAATTTCATTGTATAAATTAATTATTGTTTGAGATTTGAATATTATTTTATTTTTAAATTTAAATTGAAAATTTGCTTTATTATTTGATATTATAGATTCGATCTTCATATCGTAATTCTTTTAATACACCACTTCTCAGTGAAAGAGTATCTTTAAATTTTTTTTTAAGAAATTAAACTTGGATTCCATTAACTCACAAACTAACTTTAAAATATGTTTTTCCATCAAATAAAAAAGAATTTCGATTCATGAGAGTTTATTTGAAGACACGTTAAAATTTATTAAAGAAAAAAAACAAATAAATTAACCAGTACTTAAAATAATGTAGATTGCTTGGCCTTTTCTTACTGGGTGTTGCTTTCCACCTATGCTAGTTGTGATTTTTTTTAGTGTTGTTGTGATTATTTTTTTAAAGTATTTTTAAAATAGAAAAACAAACCAGTCATCAAGTCATCGTTTTAAGATATTTTTTAATTAAATTCAGATAATATTTGTCTGTTTGTGAATTAAACTAATTAGTATTCTGTTTCCATCGTAAGGTTAAATAAAATATTATTGTGTGGATATCATATTATTATCACGACAATCCGGAGGGATATTATTTTACAACACTGGTGGTGTTGTAAAACAAATAAATTAAACCAGTGTCATTTGTTTTCTACATCTTTCTCTTTTTTTTCAAAAAATGAAAATAAAAATAAAAAAGATTCTTGTTTTTAACCTTTGTTTTTGTATCTGTCTATTTAACTGTGAATGGTGGGGAACACGTGAGGTTAAATTCTTGTTTTTTTAGCGTGTTCAGAAAAACGTGATTGCTTTTGATTTTTTTATATAAAATTATTTTAATATATTGATATTAAAAACAAAATTTTAAATATATAAAAACATATTTAAATATATTTTAAAATAAAAAAATATTTTTTATAAACAACCGTTAGATTCATCCTGCCTCCAATGTCCTTCAAAGTTATTCGATAGTAGCTTATCCGACAACGGGGGAGGGGGGAAAGGATGTCAATACCGAGGTCAAACTAATTAGGTACGAAAATGGTGCGAGCAATTACCTGTCTTTATCGCCGTAAGAAGAAAAAAAAACAGAAAAGAAAAATATATTCATAATTTCTTAGTGGGTTTTCACAAGTCTTGACAGCGTATAGGGTTACTGAACTGTTAAGGGCTACGAAAAGCTTTTTGACTAGCAACAGTTTTTCCACTGTTAATTTGTTTTTGATCTGTGATTACTGATTAGATGTTTCGGTCACTATAATTATCGCTAATCAATTCAAAAGACTTTTACTCTCTTCTACATGCATAGATCTCGGCTATGATGTCTGCAGTAGAAATGGTCATTTAACCTAATTTTATTTTACTATCATTCACATTCTAATCTCCTTTGCTGACAGCATGAAGTGAAACTCTGGAGCGAGAGGCCATGAAGAGCATGGGGCGTGAAAAGAATGAAGAGAAAGATTGAATTTGCAGAAGTGTACTGAATCATATACTTATACATGGAGGCTGCAACTGATTTTTACAGGTCAAGAATCAGTTGCTGCATTATAGCTTTAGCAGCGACATATTATGGAAAGTAATAAATACATATTTTCTATTTTATACAACTCTACTATTCTATTCACGGGAACATTTCATTTCCTAACAGGGAGTGCAAATTAAAGCCATGGCCATAAAAGGACTCAGATTGGGATCAGGACTTTAATAAAGTTGGATTTCACATCAGGTTACAGCTGCTAACCACTTACCAGTGAACCAGAGCCACAAGAACGTTTCTTTCAATGGCTTCCCCTTGATTGTTAGCTTAAACAATTGCTCACTGCTCAGATAATTTTGCACGGATCAAATCGACAAAATGGGCCAATTGGCACATGAACATCTATTCAGTTTTGACTGAAACAAATCAAAGAATCATATAATTAGCATGTGTACAGTGCTCCTAATGCAAAAGCAACCCCCGGCAATTCGTTGACAACAAGGCTGGACCAAGCCAACTTGAACGACACAGTCAAAATTATAGTACACTTGAGTATAATCTATGAAGAGTCCACAGTTTGTAAACTCCTTTTCTTTTTCTTTTTCTTTTTCCTCTGTGGTATATACACCATCCCCACCCATGGTCTAGCAAGCACCATGAAAATAACCTTGCCTGTATCTTTGAAGGATGAAAATCAAACCCCTATTAATTTGCCGAACCCAGGGGTGGTTTCATAATCGGAGAGGGAAACCATAATTGAGGTATGTTCTAATCCGTCCGTCCCAGCCTGCAGTTACAATAACAAGACCCCACAAGTGAGAACTCAACATGTTATGGCTAGCATTCTTTAAATACTTGAACTCAGGTCTAGATTTTGTAGGTGAGGCTGTCTTCGGACTTGAGTTGGGAAGTTTCTCCTCAGGCCAAGTGGCAGACCCCCTTGTCAAAGACTCCAACAGAAATCCACGGGCAAGAGAGAAACAATCTGATGAAGAGGAAAGCTGTTTCTGGTCTAGCTCTCCACAAAACTTCGGACGTGTATGGTCACCCTTGAAACTATTACCACATGTAGATTCAAGAGATGAAGGCGTTCCTGGAATGGTTTCAATACCACGCCAAGGTATAGCAACAGATGCATTTTGAGATAGGAAGCTCTCACAGGACTGAATGTTCTTTGCTCGAGAAGTCCTTCCCTGGCTGGCATAGTTCCAGACATGGACATTAAAATCCTCACTTGTTGAGATAATATGTTTTCCATCCGAGGTAAATGACGCGGAAGTCTGGTTCGCTACAGATCTTAGGCCCGATGCTGAAAGGAAAAAACAAAGTTAACTGCCAAACTAATGAAAAATCCAAAGCTATAGATTAAAGAATAAAGGATATTAATATTGAAAGGTTGTGACACAATGCGGGTGCAAAAATCACAATCCCACTTGCGAGATCATCCAAACTGGTGAAGTGTTCTGAGCACCATAGGAGACCATATAAAGAGGAAGAACAAATAAGAATTAAGATGGAGGAATAGAAACCAACCCCTAAATTTGCAAATGACATCCAAGCCACATAACACTCGTACTAGTGAATCAGCAGAAGTGACAACTACTTTGCTTGGGTCGCTTGGGGAGAACTGGAGAGTAAAATTATGGATAATTGAGTCTCTGCCCAGCATAATATGAAGAATGAAGCAACTTGTCGAAAAACAAAAGAGGGAAAAATTAAACCACCTCAAAGCCAGTTATCCTCTTGCCTGGTAACTTCTTTTTGCCCTGTAAGCATATTTGAGCATCCAGTTGCAGTTGATTATCTGCATCATCAAACCAAGATCATTTGGCAGTCAGCCAGGCAGCTCTTTTGTGCATACAACATAAATATGTATGAAAATGGGAAATTAATCAGTGTACTTATGGTTCAGAGATAATTCAAAAATAAATTAACCCATCACCTAAGGAATCTCACAAATCACCTTAAAAAATTAGAGAAATGAGAAAATTGGCGGTGTGTGGTTTTGAACAAGACTAATAAAAACAACGTTATAAAACTCGAATATTAAACTTGGATAGAAAAATCAATGACTCTTGAGCAACCCAATACTCTTGTCGAAAAAATCATCTTCACTTGCATAATAGAAGAGTTATCGAAAACAAGAAGCATAAGTATTCATTAGCATCATGCAGACCTTCTATAGAGATTCCCCGTGTACTAGCTTTCTGCTACATGGTTAACATGTTTTGGCGTTAGCTTGGAGAAATGCATACCTATAATATCATAAAAGAGGCAGTTTCCAGTCATTGTGCCTACCAGTCCTCCCTGCAACATTAAGTAAGGAGATTGTCCAAACATTAATTCATTTTGAATATTGGATAGTTATTTTGCAGGAGCTAATAGCAAGAAATTCACCAACCTTTCCACCAGGATGATAACATACAGCAGTAACTATCTCTCGTATATCAGTATAATCAACAACCTGACAGCCAAGCACTTCCCAGATGCGAACTTTACCATCTATTGAACCGCTGATAAAATAATTGTCATCCACGGGATTGAAATCAACAGAAGTCACTGCAACGATAATGACAGTGCCAAGTATCAGTGAACAAATCATTCATCATGCTACACGTATTAAAAGAAGCAATGGAGATCATACTTAAATAAATCAACTAACAGTGACCAAATCATCGATCATGCTACATATGTTAAAAGAAAAATGAAGAAACAATGGAGATCATGCTGAAATAAATCAACTAACAGTGACCAAATTATCGATCATGCTACACATGTTAAAAGAAACTAAAACAAGAGGCGAGAAGCGCACCATAATTATTATGAGAAAAAACTCTCAGGCATCTGTCGCATCCCACTTGCCAAAGGCGAACCGTCTGATCAACAGAAGAAGACACTAGAAACTGCGAAAAAGTATAAAGAGGATGAAAGCAATTTAGACTTCACTAAGTTCAATTTTTGCAAGTTTAAGGTATAGCTATTAGAAGGATGTGTATAATTTCTCTAAATTCTAGAAAATTATTGATACTAACCCTTTTCTTAGACCATGACAGATCCAAAACCTCGCCACTATGTCCTTGAAACTCATGCAGGGGCTTCTCCAATACCCTGAACACCTTTGGTGGAACAACAACACATGTGGAGTCTGATGATCCATGTCTCTTCATTTTATAAATTTTCTTCATATCCACATCAAGAGAAGCTAAATGATTCATTGTGAAATATAGACGTGAGGGATCAGTTGCTGGGATGTCAAAGTGGTTAGACCTATCATCCTCAATCACCTTCCACACACGCACAACACCATCTTCACCACCACTTGCCAGGTATTGCCCATCAAGACTGAATTTTATCGTCAAAATTGACCCCTTATGAGCCAGAAATTCCTGTCCAGTAAAGAGAGAAGACATATCTTTGATGTTCTTTTTGGATGGATGAACTTTCACTCTTTGCATCCTTGCTTCTGCGGTTGATTCAAGATCACGGGTCTTTGAGGCAGCTGTCCCTTGCCTATCAACAATCCTTCTCACCAAACCTAATTTCTTCAACCAACTCCGTTTATCTTTCCTTTTTGCTTCTGCTATATCCCTTTCATCATTAACATTCTTCTTCAAAAATCGTTCAACCAAAGGAGATGTGGCAAATGTTCTCCGAAACTCTTCAAAACTAAGAGATTGATTGGATCCCACTTCATGCAGTCTACTAAGCATTCCATCCCCATCCAATTCATCCACTAGAAACTCCATTCCGTCGTCCAAATTCTTAATTTTACACACAGAATTCCCATCCAGCACACCATTTTCAAATGACTGCCGCCAAGCTTCGCTTGACCCGGAAGACATCGAAGACTGAGCCGACAAAAAGCCATCTTCAAAACTCGATGTCCTTAACACTGCCCCACTATTATCCACCATCCTATCAACAACACCCAGTTGGATTTTGTTCAAGGAATCATTACCAAACTCCTCCTCAACACGTTCAGTTCCATCCAAACTCAAACCCATCCAACACTTTAAGAACCTCTGCCGCCGATCTTGGACACTTTCTGGACTCTTAGTCCAATCATCATATGTAAGACTATTGAAAACACTAGGACTACCATCCTCGCAATCTGAACTCCAATCAGAAACGGAAGATATCTCCTCGCGGGTATCAAAAAAAATTGAATCCTGTTCTTCCTCTTCACTAAAATTCCTCATCCTTATCATTACTTTACTATAAATCCATTAAATCCTGAATCACTAAACCAAATATTCAAAACCCACAACACAAAATCAAACATCAATCAATATCCATAATAACGTTTTAAAAACAAAAAGAAAACAGCTACCCCAGATATTGTAACAGAAAATTCAATCAACTTCCATTTTAAAAAAATAAAAGAAAGAAAGCTTTTCTGTATTTAACATCAAAAGACATAACATTAGAAGCATATAGCTTCTAAAGCCCAGTGAGCACTTTCAGACGGCTGCCTGAATCAAGTAGGATAGGCGGGGGGTCATCAAAACAACAGATTGGTTGCAATAAAAACAGAGGAGACAGTACACACCTGGGGGTCCCAAGAGTAATTAAGTCAAAAGGCAGAAATCAAAGATAAGTTTCCACTGAGGAACAAAGAAAAGTATATAATAGTGGTGAAATCGTTAGATTTCAGTGTCGGTACGACGAAGGGAAAAGGAAGTGAAGGAAGAGAGAAGATGCAAAAGGTTAAACGTTGGTTTTGTTTGTTTGTCTGAAATCTGAAATTTCTGGTTGGCTCCCTCCCTCCCTCTCTCTCTCTCTATCTCTCTGTTTTTTAGCTTCTAGAAGTGGAGGACAGTTTACTTTTGTTTGACTGTTGTAATAGTCGTCGTGAGGTTACAATGTCCTTTATGTAAATGTTAATGGATTTATTGTTTGTTTTACATTGCCACCATATTATAAAAAAAAAATTAATATTTTTTATATTTTAAATTATTGATTCATTAATATCAAAAAATAAATTTTAAAAATAAAAATATTATTTTAATATATTTCTAAATAAAAAATATTTTAAAAAAATACTTTTTACCACACTTTTAAATATAACATTACTCTTTTTATTTTTATTATTATTATCATCTTGAACTGAAATTAAAGAGAAAAATATGAGAAGAAAGTTTTTAATTATAATTATTATTTTTTTAATGCATAGGTAAATATAAGATGCAAACTGGCCTAAGATATATTCTTAACTATTATATATATATATATATAAAATACCAGATTTTTATGTAAAAGAAAATTCAAGTTAAAATATATTCAGCGCTCCACTTTTGCCCTTTTCTTGTTATTTTCATCCATCCCATTTTATTCAAAGTATGTGTTGAGCATTACATTTTCCTTATCCTTAAACGTACAAGAGAGTATATTGATAGATTATCTTTATTTATTATCATTAAACAAAGAATGCATATATGGACCAACACTTATTTTACAATTAAATTATACAGATTTATAGTTATTTGAAGGAATTCTCATCTAACATAACGCCTTCAGAAACCAAAATCAACAATAACTCCTCCATAGATCAACTAGCCAGACTAATTAATTGTAGAGATACCGCCTCCGTCACCTACGAGTGAATTTATCAATTACATTGACTCCACCTCTGCGTCAATACAATAGCAGCAAAGAGGAGGTTGTATATTTTATTCAGGTCAATGACAAGAGGCCATTTGAGGGTACTAACGAGGAATTTTCACCCAACTTGTGAATTTCGGCCGCATTCCAACTAGGGCTTTGAACTTTCCTGCTTCATCACCGTTGACCCATTCTTTCCTTGAGTTGGATACAAGTTTTAGATTTTCCGTGCATCGAGCGAGCAGGCAATGTTTGCCAGTGACTAATAGCACTGTTCATAGTCAAGCATTCGGAAACACCATATATATATATATAACATAGGTTTTGCATCCTACTTTTGAATCGAATAATAAGAAGAATTTGTAAGTGCATGTTCTTTAACATTTCTTTCTCTAAAGTATTGAATCAAAAATATTTTAATTATTAAAAGAAAGAATCTAACAACTGAACGAGCGAAGACACTCTCAAAACCAGAAATTAGTTTTAATATATGATAGATGTGTCGCTTATGAAAATAGATAGACATTTGTAAGCCAAAAAAACCCATACAACATGCACAAATATAAGATAAATGTGACTAGTATTGTCTTTAAATGGATGCTGCAGACTAAAAACATACATCGTGTTGTTTCGTTGGCCAAAAGAAAATTAAAATTGTAAAAGAATATTAAGGGCATAAGAAATATTTTGAAATTATTATTAAATTTGGTTCAACTATTTAAATCTCCAAATTTAACTTTTTAGATAATTTAGGTTTTAAAATAAATTACTCCAATATAATACCATCAACCTAACAAGTTTATAAGTTACTCCAATAATCAATAAAACATGGTTTGTTTTTGGAAAAAAAATCTAATAAAATTTTTATAAAAAATATTGAGATTGAAACATACTAAATTACCTCAATTTTATAGCTTATTTGACTATTAATTGAGTTTAATGAATTTGTTTTTTAAAAAACTACTTTCCACTCCCTCTCCTTCTCTTTTCGCAACAGCTTCATTTTTCTTGTTCCAACCGAGAGATTCCAGTCGCCAGCAGCACTGTGAACAGCAGCAGAAGAATCAATCGAAAGCAGCATGCCGTGAGCAAGGAGTTCTAAGCTTCAGCAGACCAGCAACCTCAGCCGTGGTTCACCACCAACAGCCACCCCACACCAGCAACTTTCCCTTCATAAGAAATTGAGCAGCAGCCTTCAATCCATCCCCAACCATTTCGCCAACTCAGACGCAGGTAAGTTTCTCTTCCAGCCTTCTCGTTAACGAGTTATTATGCCCAGCAAATGTTTCATTCTTGCTATAGTAATGGGTTGATGAAGATAGGTTTAATCTTGGGCCTTAGCTTAATAAGTTTCATCGGTGATGATTTTGCTAAAGCCCACTCCTTTCCATGTGCTTAAATATGTGTGATCTGGACGTATGAATGTTTTGTTTCGACTTAGATATTAGCATAAGTTTTTGGGCATGTGCTTGTTTTGGTTTCAGCTATAAAGCCCAGCCCAGCCCGTGTGGTTGGGCTAAGCCTATAAAGGGCCTTAAAACCATATTTGGCTTGGCATAAATTTTGTCAGAAAAATGCAGTTTTTGGATCCCTAAAGGCTTGTTTAGCAAATGCGTTCCAAGAAAAACTTCAACCTTGTATTTTTATTTTTTATAATGTTTTGCTAAACACGATCTTAGTCTAATTTTAATAAATATTTAGAGTTTTAAAAAATTATTTTATAATTAATTTTGAGTTTCCTTTCTATTAGGAGTAATACGTTCTCCTTATAAACAATCAGTCTTCTTATCTAGATTTTAAAACTTGTTAGAGTTTCTAGTTATCAAAATATTAGGTGGTGATTTCATCTTTTATTTTATTGATAAAAAATAAAAATTCTTTGTTTTTTTCTGTGAAAAAAAATATCCCAGTCCGGAAGGACTATCTCCACATAATTGCACAAGTTAAACATTGCATATAAGTGGAGGATATTATTTGAAATTATTCATTCAAACACTCATCAAAGTGTAGTCAAGAAAGCAAAGATAAGAAGCACAATAAATGTTGATAATGCAACAAAATCTAAAAAAAAAAGGTCTGATTAAGACAGACTAAACGAATTGGACCAAACAAAAAAAGGAAGAGATGTTCATTCACGAGGAGGAAAAAACAGGAAAAAAATTTTGGTGGAAAGAGAAGAAAATGATATGGTTTTAAAGATAAGAAAGGGAAAAAAAAAAGAAAAAAAGAAAAAAAGAAAGAAACAATGGGAAACCTGAGACATAGCATATCTCCAGCGAGCACATGTTTAAGACCATAAAAAAAATCTTGACTGTTCAATTACGCGCCATATTTTCTTATTTTTTAACAAATTTTATTTTTTATTTTAAAAATTGTCATTTTTTTTATTTGATCCAACGGTAAAAATGTCATTAATAAACACCAATACTGTTTAATGAACATCTAATAGATTTTTTTGGCTACCTCCATTAATTACTCAAATAATCTCATTTCATTTACCTATTCACTATATTGCACATATATTTAAAAGATTTAGCATAATTAAAATGATTGTTGGTTAAATTAATAATATAAAAAATAAAAATTAATCTTGTAAAAAACAGACATAAAATTTTGTAATGAGTAATTCGAAGTAAGACAAGGGTTCTTGACAATTTATTTTATTAAAAATATATATTTTTAGATGATTTTGATATAAATACATTAAAAAATCATTAAAAAATTTTAAAAATCATCAAATCATTTTTTTCCAGTTTAGAAACACATTTATATGAGAGCACATATGTCACATTACACGTTATTAAAGGCACATATATATATATATATATATATATATATATATATATATATATATATATATATATATATAGAAACAATACAGGGGCATTTGCAATTTTTTTCTCTTTTGCCTTCTCTCTCCAACATACAACATATTGCCATAAGATGACATTAAAAAATATTTGATGCTAAATAGACATTAAAAAAGATCATGCGTACGTTGATCCATTGACCAGCTAGGCACAACCCAAGAGAAGGAAGCAATGCTCCATCTTCGTTAATTGGCTAGCGATAGAAATCCCAGACTGCAAAGCCAGATCTTGGAAAAAGGATCGTCAATATTTGCCAGGAATTCTACGTCATGCTTTTATGGCCGTACAAACATTAGTAGGCCAGGTGGTCCAAGAGCAGTAAATCCATACCTTATTTTAGGAGATTCTGGGTTTCATTTCTTGAGGGCAAGGCCCTCTAAGAGGTGATGCCCTAATTGGAAATAATTAATTCGCTTACAGTCTGTTCTGGTCTCATACAAATTATCTGCAACCTAATAACCTTCCTTGCAGTTGATGCGTCTCCATCACACCTTCACTCCACCATGTGAGTCAGGGTCGACCTACAGGCAATCATAGAATGGTGTACTTCAATTATCAAATTCCAAAACCCATATGTTATTTATTTATTATAAATTATACGTATTGGTGTATAATTTCGGACCAAAAAAAACAAACTTGGATTACTCTTCGCATTCAAATATCGATCACACGCAAATTAAGCCTACTGCTAATTAATCGTGCGATAATAGTTGACTTGAAAGAACAGTTGCCTTACAGCTCTATAGGCAGCTCAATAGGAAATATTGGCAATACTTTCATATATTGTTTTGGGATAAAGAGAGCTACTTCATAGTGTGTTTGCCTATGGAAGAAAAAAAAGAGAGTGAGGATGACTGATGTAACAAAACAAGACTCTCTGTCGTCAAATGCACTGTTAAATATATTAGGACAGGGAAAAAGAAGTCACAAGTGAGTCCCCCTCAACATCCAAAAAGAACTTTTCTTTAGAATCCCTAAGCAAAAGTTATATCGAAGAGATTAGGTTTTGAAGCAATGAATCCATTTTTAATGAAGGTTTTATTAGCAACTGTGAGAATCCATGGAGAGAAAAGGATGCTCGAAATTCTTGGAGAAAAAGGGGTGAAGACTCTCACAATCTAGCCTCAATCAGTGGAGAGAAGTTGAGTGATTTTGGAGCAAATGAGGGATTCTTTGTTATCGAAGGATTCTCTGTTATCGAGCAAATGAGGAATTCTCTGCTATCAAGGACTCTTTGTCATCATGCAAGCTATCCAACGTAACAAATAAAGATTATCTTTAGCTGTCATAAATGTAATGACCAGATTTCATGGGATCCTGATTTGATTTTTTGTCAATGTAATTGTACTTACTTTAAATACATCACTGGTAGAGCCTATGTGTTCACGTTGGTATAACAGTGTAAAATTCTTCCAGCAATATTAGAACAAATTTATCATTCTTCGACTCACCCAAACAATTAATTATCCCTTGTGGCGTGAGCAAGCATGGGCTCTCGCAGAAAGTCAAGAAATGGTCGGGCATCTCACAAATGAAGATCCTTCTCCCAGCAAATTCACAACCTCAAATCAAAACAGCTTAGAAAATACAGAACATTCCACTCCACAATTAACAGATGCTTTCATAGCATGGCGAAAGTTTGATCTCGACACAACTCCTGTAGTCTGGGAGGCCCTAAAAAATGCATATGCCCAAGAATCACAAGAACGTGAGTTTACATTGCGACAACAAGTGACCTATCTTTGAAAAGAAGATCACACAACAACTACTGTGAGGTTTTCAGGTGCGCGCAACTGGTTCTATCCTCACTCCAAAATTTTGATCAAAGGCGCAATTGGTCACTCGGTCTAAACTAGGTGTGGTAAAACCGAATCCTGAGTATGCTCTAAACACCATCACCTCCTCTCATATCCCTCGTGAGCCTCACAACGTCAAAAATACCTTAGCACACCCTGTTTGGAAAGCAGCCATTGATGGGGAGCTAGCTGCATTACTGCATAAAAATGAGACTTGGAAATAAAAATGAGACTTGGACACTTGTTCACACGACAAACATGCATGTCATTGGTTTGGTTTTAAATGGGTGTTAATTAAATAAAAAATTAAACCTAATTCTTTTTATGTCTTTTTATGTCGTCTCAAAGCATAACTAGTTGTAAAAGGATGTCATCAAATTGATGGAGTATACTACACTGAAATCTTTTCTCCAATTATCAAACCAGGAATAATAGGCATGATAATCACCATAGCTCTTGTTCAGAAATGATTCATTCATCAACTCGATTAATATAAAGAATGTTTTCTTGCGTGGTCAAATTTCTGAAGATCCTTGCATCCAACAACCACTAGGAATGGCATATCCTCAACATCCAACACAGGTATGCAAACCACAAAGAGCTTTTTATGGCATAGAACAAGCACCACGTGCTGGTTTAATTGATTTAGTTCCTTTCTTTTTAAATATGGCTTCTTTTGTAGTCTAGCTAACTCCTCATTGTTTTTTTTTCACTGATCTGATTATGGCTCATTAATTATACTTAATGTAGATGACATGTTGTTCAGTGGATCAACTCCAACACTTTGTTTCAGGTTTTATTCAGTTACTAAGCAGTGAGTTTGCAATGAAAATTCTGGGCCAATTCATCTCTTTCTTGAGATGGGATGGAAATCACTTATTATAATTAGCTTAATTAATAGGTACAGTTTTATTAATTTATACACCCTAAAATTATAATTTTCAACTCCATCCAATTGTTTTTGGACACGAAGGCATGGTGTGGGGCTTGATGAGAACCTCCATACCCAATTTATTCGCACAGTTAGGGGAAAGTGGAAGACAGGGATGATGATAACGTGGATGCACTATCTGATAAGGAAGAGTTATTTTATTTTTTAATAAGAGTAATTAATGTATAGAAAGGGAAAAAACTGTATAAAAACGAGGGGTATATTATAAAAATAACAAAGGCCTTACGAACTAAACTGCTTCAAGGAACTCATAGCCCATCAATGAAAGTGCGGTGTGGTCCCTTTCTCCAGTGGCGCCGGCCTTTGCTAAGGCAATGATAGTGCTTCATGCTGCCAGCTTTTGGAGTCTAGTTTGGATCACTATCAAAATTATTGAGTTCTGCATATATATTCAACCACATGTATCTAATTAAATTATTCATCACGTAATCGAATTACAATATCCTTGAGAGCATTTATTTCTTAGCCTTTTTATTGGAGACGTTGATTAATTTCAATCCAACATCAATTGGGTTGTTCACCTCATCATCAAAAGAGAGTTTGAATTCATCTCTAGTCGGTGACAATAATTATTTTATCATCATATAATCTCATTCTACATAAAT
This sequence comes from Populus nigra, assembly GCF_951802175.1. NCBI lineage: Eukaryota > Viridiplantae > Streptophyta > Magnoliopsida > Malpighiales > Salicaceae > Populus > Populus nigra. Next base: position 16,226,340 of record NC_084859.1, read on the forward strand.
ATTCCAAGTTTTAGATCTCTTTTTATATATATATACACACACACACATGCGTATTATGGACACAACGCGTCTGATTATAAATTTAAAATATCCTACTCATCTTTTATTTTTGAAAAAAAAAACAAATTGTTTCTTCTCTCTTTATTTCATGAATTTCTTAATTTCGTTAACTTTTATCACGAATCCTTTAAACGTTGTTCTTCTTTGATTCCTTAATTTATTACCCTTTCTTAATTAATTATAACAATGGGGATTAACTATTTAGGATCGATGAAGGTCATGTAATTAACTTGCTGAAATCTTGTCAAAATATTCATGATTTCAAGGTTGTATTTGGTTAAATTAAGTCTTAAAATAAATAAAATATATAAAAATATTAATATGTTTTGTTTGAGAGATGAAATTATAAGTATAAAATAAATCTATATCCAAAATGTTATTTCGATATAAGGTAACCAAAATGTTACTATAAGTAAGAACTTGAATAATTATTATATTATCTTTTTTTTTTAATTCATTCAAAAGGCTTGGTATGCAATATTAGAGCCATTTTCTTTTCACTTTCTTCAATCTTACGTATATATGGTGTAGAAAAGATTCTAGTATTTTGTGTGTGTGTGTGTGTTTGTTGGGGCTGGAAAACTTTAACTCGGGCATTACAACTCACAAGGATTCAACTTCTAGTTCTTAGCCGCTTGAATAATGTTTTGGTTAAGTCAACCTAAACCATCCAAAGAGATTGTTTGAGCAAATTTATGAACTATAGAGTTATAACAATTAAGCACACTCGATTATAATTTCCTTATTGAAAGGAGGGCCAAGGCAAAAGAATTGCATGCCAAGTCAATGGAGGGGTGGAGCAGGAAGCAAACAAAGTCCCCCATTAAATAGATATTGGTAGAAAATTAACTCTTCGGAGATTTAGGGGCCCTACTTGGAAATTCCCTCCCCAACAAGTATTGCTAAGGCCCAATCGACGGCTGTGATTAATTTTCTAATCAAATCCCTTTGTTCTTAATTAAAATTATGTCAACTTGAGCATAATTTCCCCACAGATTTTCTATATATATTCACTTCACCATCTCAATTAAAAATAAATTATTCACGTCCGAATTATGAATTCCAGATAATTATATTTCGGTCATGGTATGTTATGAGATGTGAGTGTTGATAGTTGAGAAAACAGCATGCCACTCAGAACTGATTCACGGTTATATTATTATTCTCTTTTTTTGGCGTGGAATGCACTATGCAATGCGGTCCACGTCACGAGGGGAGCCCCCCACGTGACATCACCAGAGAATAGTAGGCAATCAAGATTGGGAATTTCTGGATCTGACGGCTGTGATCAGATTCCTTACTTGGTTGGGCAAGATCTTGATATGGTAATGGAAAGATCGGCACGCGCATGTGTGGGGGCCCACCCAAGCCAACCATTGCCACCACCACCGCCCACTCCTTCTGTGGGGTCAGCATCATGGGACACGTGTCGCTAGGCAATGGGCTTTGCTCCTGGTGGGTCCTTAACATCAAAGGTGCCCCACATCTGACGGCTTCAATTCGCCGCCACTCACTCTGGAATACGGCTAGGGTAACGAGTACGCCAGTTGAGTGAGAATACAATGTAGTACTGCATCTTTGATTCTCACATTTCCCTCCCATGCAAAGTTTTCTTTGCGCTGCAACAACCATCATCATAGTTTTTTTTTCAAGTTTCTCGAGTTATTTTGAAGCCAGCATTCAAATAGCCCATCAAGATTTTTATAAATATTGAGTTCATAAATAAAATTATCATTTTAATAAAACTATAATCAAGAATATCCCAGCTTGGAGTACGTACGCGCGTCTGGCTAGAAATTAACAATATGCATGTTTTATTTCTTGATGAATGAAATATATAATTCATCGCTAAAAGAATCAGCAAGCTAGCAGGCTGCTTCCCTCTCTAGAAAAAATGAAGAAAAAACGACAACCGTAAATATGAACGCCTGAATGACATTGGTTTGGTCGAGATTCTTTATTCTCTACCAATTAAATGCATATTTTTGAAGGTAGAAGAATATTTTGAGTAAGACTTTTTGCTTGTTGAAATCTTTCCATTTCGACAAAATCAATGTCTCGTCAGGTTGCTTCTACACCACATTTCATTTGCCTCTTTAATCTTGTCCACTAGTAATTCAAATAGGAGTTGGTGCATGAATGGTCTTGGTTCATGATATAGGAATTATAGAGATGTTAGTCCAACTTTATAGGCTGATAGGTTGATGTGATAAATTCATAACCCAAACATTATCTGGAATAGATTTTAAGTTGGATGGTGAAAGATATTGTCTCAGTAAAATTGATGAAATTCAACTACCTTGTTTGATTTGAACAGTTAAAACTTAGTCTGAACTCAATTGGGTCTGTATTAAGAATTTCTTCTGAATAAAATAATATTATTTTAATAAAAAAAATTAAATTGACTCTACTCGGTAACTCGCGAGTTGATACAATAACTCATATTCATTGAATCGGTTCTAATAATTACTGTAGAAACCAAATCTCACATATATGCAAATGCATGAATTGTAAAAGAAGGGATAAATATTCTCCTGGCTACATGATAATGTGTTTTTTTCCTTTAAGTAGTGAAGAGTGTTCTTATATTGATTTGTGTAATAATTGAATCTCTTTTTTCAAGCGAATATAAAAATTACATCCTTTTTCTCACACCAGTACTCTAGAATAAATTTCTCTGTAATTTTCCCATATTCGAACTTTAAAGATTTAATAAAATCGGCAAATAGACTTGACCAGGACAGCAATCCAGCCACGGATGATGTTTCTTGAGCTTTTTTAAGCTTGGTGACACATCATGATTGAAGCGGTCAAAGCACCATCAGATGTTCACCATGTGAGCATGTGAAAATAATAGTATGGCTTAGGCAGTGAAATATTTTTGAGAATTTGAGTAGGTATTAATGTCGATGATATCATAGCGGTTTGTTCAAAGAGATCCCCACGTATGGCCCCCACGGTTGATAAATGGAGGTAGTCGTCATGATTACTACTGGAAGAAAATGGAGCCAATCACGACCGTTTAATCACATTTCAAACTTAAGGATGTGATTGGGAGCGCAAAGGCAGGCATTTTCTGTCTCAAGTGACAAGTGATAAAATAGCATTTGCATGTAAATGGTCATGGCCCAAGGGACCGTTTGGTAGAGATCTTTCAATGCCATTCTTTCCTTTTTGGTGACTGTCATATTCTTGTTCATACTCCTTGGTTACGAGGGAGCTCTCCATCGTTGAGGTCTCAACTCCAGGAGGACACGAAGCTAATTAATTACTCTTCTTGCTTTCTATGGTTAAAGGCAATTTAGTTAGGTTAAAAAGTTATATATATATAGCAGCATAGATATAATTAGAGAAAGATTGTAAGTTAAGAATGCAGGTTTTTTTTCTAAAGTTTTAGGTAATGTGATGCGTACATACTTCAAGTGGGATTCGGTTAATTGTGTAGTCATAATTGTATTGCAAATCAACTGCTAATTAGACCTCCTTTTAATTCTTTTGACTTGCCACCTCGAAGAAAACTATGCGATGAACTAGATTCTCCAGTTGATTCGGTTTGTACAATTGACGTTCTTTTAAATGGTATTGTGCAAATTAATATATAATTCTACAAACCAAATTAATCAACTTGAGAGTCTAGTCTACGCTGATCTAGGTGTTTTGATTGTGTTTTTACATGTTTTTTTTTTAATAATTCTCTTATAAAGATGTACAAAAATATTCAAGAACAATTTTTGCTAGTTTAATAATTTTTTTAAAGAAAATAATAATAATTGTGTATAGATTTATACTATACGAGTAATTTAGTGTATGACGTAATCATATAACAGGAGTTTTGCCAATATCAAAATATCATATCCCATTTGATCTATCGCATCATCATCGTTCTCAGCAAAAAGAAAAAATGGATACTAGAATTAACAAGAGGAGTAGTCACATGCATGCTTGCAATTAATAAAATTATGTTTTCTTAATAATTTTCTCAATGTAAGGCAACTAGTCAAGAAAAATATTGTCATGTACTTTAATTGGTGATTTTCATGTTATTAAGGATATTTATAATTTTATCTTATAATGCTAATTAAGATTTTAACTCTCAATCAATGAATGCCCGCGAATATGCCGTTGAGTTGTGACACATGTAATTTAAATTTTCTTCACGAGAAAGATTTTTAATCCCCAATTAATGAAATCCTTTGGGCTCATCTATATAAATTTCTTCATCTAATTTCTCATTTAGAAAGGGAATTTTAACATCAATTTGGTGAATTCTTAAATCAAGTATAGTGGTTACTACAATTAGCAACATCACTCCATTTCATCATTTAATTACAACCTATTTTCAAAAATCAGTATCATGTGAAGATAAGATTAATTTCTTGTAAGGTTATGAGGTTTACATTAATGTTAAAAACATGAAATCACGGTTAAAATCCTTTTTCAATTCTAGCTCTTTTACCTCTTATTGGTTTAGGAGTTGTTTATTCTAATAAAAGAGGTATAGAGGGGCTAGGTTTTAAAAGAATATTTTATTTAGTTTCTTCTTATACCCTATTATTTATAACTTTAAAAGAGTTGTTTTCATGAAAAATAAAATCACATTACTCAATAATCATATTATTTTTAATGTCTAAAAATCTATAGGTTTAACATTTCTTTGTCCATGTTTCACATTTCTTTTTATATGATCTTATCTTTATCCATGTTTCACATTCTTTTTATATAAAATATGTTTAACATTTAAATTAATCCTAAATTACTTATAACTCCCACATATCTATTGTCCATGTGACATAAACGTGTTTGCTAAAAAAATATAGAATATAGCGAGCATGCTAATTAACTAATTAAATTAGCATATATAATATTACTATATATTTTCAATATTTGATTTGAACATGCCATCAGAAGCATAATCTTTATGAACAGAAATACTTTTTTTCTTATGATCACATGGATAAAGATAAGACTTTATAAAATATTTAAAGCCAACCCTGTTAAGAAGAAAACTTGACATCAAATTCTTTCTCATAGAAGGTTGTAGACACGACAATATCCTTTAGAGTCCATACTTACTTTTACAGAGGTGAATTTTAACTCGACTTCTCCACTACAAAGTATTTTGGTGGTTTGTGAATGATCACCAAGCATGATTGCTTATGGCTCCTTATAATTAAGAGTGTAAGATATATGTCCACAAATTTTAGTCCTAGCAAACATGTTAATTAGCACTAGAATTTTCGCACAACCCTTTAATACTTCAGATTTTATATATATATATATATATATATATATATATATATATATATATATATATGCATTAAAATCCTATTTTCATTTGGTTCGTATTTTTATTATTATTATTTGGAAATCTTCCAAATTTTTTTATGTTTCTCTTCAAGAGGTTTCTATTGGGTATTTTTAGGGTATTGTTTTTTAGACAAGTTAATATTTTCAAAAACTAAATTTACTTGTGGTAGATATTGTCCATAGCTCTTTTGTGCCATGATTGCATCTTGTCATCTAGCTCTTTCTCCAAATAAATGCGAGTTATGAGTCCCATCAAGGATGTCTTTTTTCACTTGTTGCATATGGTGTTTTGAAACTCCTTTTAATTAGGTGGTAGCTTGACAATAATTAGCTTATCTTTGATTTTAATTCTTTTATACATAAGCTCTTCAATAATTAATCATTATGAAGTTTTAGGGGAAATTATTTTTAAAGTATTTGTTTTAAATATATTAAAATAATATTTTTTATATTTTAAAATCTATTTTTTATATCAATGTCTTAAAACAATTTTAAAATGTTAAATTAATTAATTTGAACAAAATTAATTTTTTGCAAACTTCAATTTAGACAACATTACCAAAGAGGTACTTAAGCTTGGCCCACAACGGATTTTTCATCCATCATTTAGAAATAGAAAGGGCAACTTGCAATAAATTTCGTAGTATCGGCTTCCTCAATACCATATTTATTCTACGAAGCTTTCCAAATTTATTTTAAAAAAAGATGAATAAATATAATCATAAAAATTACATGCTTGGCGGTTGAGGAGATATATAATACTAATAATTGTACTCATATTGTTTATATTGTTCCACCTTGGCTTGGTAGGCCTCATATTTTTTTCATGGATCATGTTACTAGTGTCATGAATCCTTTTCAAGTTCTTTTATTAATTAGTAAATAGGCAACTTTGAAAAAATTAAGGTAGAAACAACACCTTTGCTTTCTACATCTTAAAGTTTGCACCCTTAAAACCAATGGTCTTGTTAAGATCTCCGACATAACTTAATTTCAATTGGTTTCTTGGAATGCTCCATTGAACCTCCATTTAAGATTGTTGGTGCTAGCTAGTACAATAATACCCTCTTTTTTTCCCTTAATATATACACGCCCCAAGGGAATACATTGACCAAGAGAGCAAAAGAGAGCTTCCAACTTCCAAGGATAATGAATATTGAACAGCACTGACTTCTGTGAAAAAGAAAATGAAAAGGGTTTGTCGTCGATATACCTCTTGTACCGATTATTGTACTTTGTACTGTCTAGGGATCATATTGAATTTAATTAATTAAGCATGTACTGGACTAGAATAATCAAACTTTATAATGATATGGGAAAGTATCAAATAACGATATTATTTTATAATAAAAGCATAAGGTTGTGTGATAAGCACAGGCATCTGCTAGCTTGCGACTAATAGAAAAAAAATTGCAATTCATCTGAAATGTGCATTTTGATAGCAGTCGAGTCACTTTTAACCCAATTCGATCGGTCGAGGAGGATTTTCAGTTGGCTTTCAGGTTCGTTTTAATTCAAATAATTTGAATATAATATTTGTTATTGATTTTTAGTCAAAATTAGATAGAGTTTTTCTTTAGTCTAGTTAGTTATTACTAGCATACATTTTCAAAACATAAACGGAATAGTACGTAGGTTTGTTTTCGATTGATGCATTCGTATTTCTAGTTAACTATGGTTCTGTTAATTAGGATGTTTAAGTCATATGATTATATATTTATTTTGAAATAAAAGTATTTTTTTATTTGAAAATATATTAAAATATTTTTTTTTAATATATATTAGTATATCAAAACAATTTTAAAATACTAAAAACTATTAATTTAATATTTTTTAAAACAAATACAATTTCAACCACGATATCATTTCAACCACAATATCATATTTTCGTCACTAAGTTTACAATTGTTACCAAAATTCACTAGCTAGGTGCTCCAAAAGTCATTGCCTACTAGACTACAAATAAATTTACTAACCAAAAAGGAATTCAACATAATGGTGGATCTTGATTCACTCAATTATACACTCCATGTACAATTCTTTACAGTGATCATGCATGGAGTTATTAGAGTTTGGTAGCATCAATTAAAGTGATTTCAATGTTTGTGAACATTTATAACTTATCAAATATTATGACTCCAAACAGCTTGATTTTCTTAATTTTCATTTCTGAGTAATACATCTTTTCTCAAAAATACTAAAAAATAAAATCTAAACTATTTCACATGGATGCTTAATCTAGAATTTGTGTACTAAATAACTTCTTTTATGAAGTGACTTCTTAACTATAGAATTATTAAATTTTGGAAATGATTTTAAAAAAATGTGAGAATGGTAAAATTATTATTATATATTCTTTAACTTCATGTGCAATTTCTATACTGTACATGACCATATATTCTGACAAAGCATGCTGAGACTACAGGTTCATAGAACTCTAAATATTAATTAATTGTATGCTCTTTTCTTACAGTTTTATATTATTTATTAAAATAACAAAAATAATACAAAACTAACCTTAATAATATCCAAGATGTTCTTGTATAATTCATAAAAAAGAGAGGATGTTTTTCCACACCCAAAGCGTTAAACACACACAACGATGTCGATAGAAATCAGCTGGCCCAAAAACGTGAGAGAAATCCGAGTTTCTCCTGTTCAATTAGTGAAAAAAAGAGAGCCACTGCGTTTTTTATAAATTAAAGGATACATGTATTTATATGCGTTCATAGTTTTATATATTCCACAAATGTTTATATATATTGTTGACAAATATTTCATACTTAGAATAAGAAAAGAGATATTATAACAGTATATGTTACTAGACTCCATCAATCACAGTTCACACACAAACACTCCCTGGCCTCTTTCTTGTACGTACGCACATAATCCATAAAGCAACGAGGTACAAAGGATTTTCTCACAAAACCATCCTAAACATTCCTCTTCCTTCTTTTAAAACCAGTTTCAAGAAACGGGTATCCTTTTTGTTCATTGTTTGAAGCTCTAGCTAGCTAGCTAGCTGTTTCTCAACATCCTCGCCTTCAAATTTCATCCATGGATACTGCTCAGTGGCCACAGGTATATAGACAGATCTATGATAATATCCCTTTGGCTAGCTCTTGATCTCTTTGAGACTCTTGGACATGAATTGTATATATATTTTTTGTTGTTTGTTGGGTTCTCCTTTTGCAAAAGAGTGATGGTGTGTGTGTTCATGGCTGGCTAGCAAGTGCAAGTCCCCACTCTTTTGGATTTAGTTTGTATCGGTTGTTTCTTTCACCATATATCAATACCACTTTATCTAGCTTTCTCTTTTGCTTATGTGATAAAAAAGAAAGAGCGCTATGTATTTTTGCCTTTTTCTTTTTGATCATGGGCTGATATAATGTTGAAAAGTGTAAAGTTGCTAAATTGGTTTTTTTTTTTTTGTTGGGGTTTGTTTGTTTGTCTTCAAGCTCTTTGATCTTCAAGTAATGGTGTTTCTTTTCTTGTTTTTGTGCTTTATAGGAGATAGTGGTGAAACCAATAGAAGAGATAGTTACAAATACCTGTCCAAAGCCTCCTGCTTTAGAGAGGAAGGCAAGGCCTCAGAAAGAACAAGCCCTCAACTGTCCAAGGTGCAATTCAACTAACACCAAGTTCTGTTACTATAACAACTACAGCCTTACACAGCCTAGGTACTTTTGTAAGACTTGTAGAAGGTATTGGACAGAAGGGGGTTCTCTGAGAAATATTCCGGTCGGAGGAGGTTCAAGAAAGAACAAGAGATCATCAGCTTCTTCTTCATCTTCTTCAAAGAAACTTCCTGATCTGATTACACCAACAAGTTTGTCACAAACTTCTACACAAAACCCTAAGATCCATGAAGGCCAAGATCTAAACCTAGCTTTCCCATCCACTCAAAGTATTAGAAGTTTCTCTGAATTGATTCAATTACCGAGCATTAATGAAAACAACAACAAGAACCCAATATCTTCCTCTACTTCTGCATCTACTACCACATCCCAACTTTCAGCTTTGGAGCTGTTAACTGGAATCTCCTCAAGGGGTTTGAATTCTTTTCCTATGCCAGTTCAAGATCCAAGCACACTTTACACATCAAGTTTCCCTCTTCACGATTTCAAACCAACCTTGAATTTCTCTTTGGATGGGCTTGGAAGTTGTTATGGGAGTCTCCAAGGGGTTCAGGAAACTAATGGAAGACTTTTGTTTCCATTTGAAGATTTAAAGCAAGTTTCAAGCACGGCTGATATTGAACATAATAAAGAGCATGGTGATTCTACAGGATATTGGACTGGAATGTTAGGTGGAGGATCATGGTAAATTAGATGAAGAAAATAATTTGAGGGTTTTTTTTTTCTTTTTGGATTTTTTTTTTAACTTTATTATAGTAAGTTCTTAAGGTGGGTGACTTGGTTTGCATTTCTTCATTACTAACAGATAGGATACATGGGCGTCTTACTCTCTCTATCGGTTTGTTGTTTTCCTTTCAATTGTCTTCTTTACTCTTCAAACTTGTGGGAATTTGAAGCTCATTTTAGGTTGGCTTCATTAAGGCTAAAGTACTGATGGGATACCGTGAAATGATAGAAGAAAAGATCAACCCAAGCTAAGTCGAGAATTTTCTTAGGGTAACAAGTAGAAGAGGGCATGCTCCGTGCCCTTTAACTTCGTGTTAATTATATCTTCTATCATTTAAAGGAAGAGCTAGCAGAAAGGCCAGTACCCACTATATATTATGTGTCATTGGTTGGCATGGTATAATAAAAAATAATGTATAGCGTGAGAATTTGCAAGGAGTTTTATAGATTAAAGGCTATATATGTTCATTAGTTTCTTTCATTGTAGCAGGAATATTGTTGCTGTTAACATTATTCTCTTATTGAAACCTCGGTTGGATTGCAATGGTGGCTTTGGATTTTCTACTTCCAATCTCTCTCTTTCTCTCAGTTTTTGTAAGCAGGTTTTGAGTATTAGTCTCATCAAGACTGAGATTCTAGCAGACAGTAAGCATAAGTCCAGAAAGAAAAGTTGGGGGTAAGAGAAGATGGAACCAGGTAGGAATTCTAATCCTTCCAAGTGTAATTCCAGAAAAGAAAAAAAAAAACTCTTCCACGAAGTAGATTCGCAGTTGTGTAGATTAGAGGCTTCAACTGAAAAGCTCACTACTGAGAATTCTATTATATCCAAACAGTTCTTTGAAGACTCTTACACTCTTCACAGCTGCCTTGTTTCCACATGAATGATCATTGCTTCCATGCTACCTCTTCTTTACCTCTTTTTTTTTTCCAATTGAAAGATTGAGAAAGATCTGACAAGCCCTCATTTCTGTGGTCTTCTTGTTGGGACCCACAAACATTCTCCTAGGCAAGTGTGCAAGAGAATAATACATCCCACTACAAAAAAGTCTGATGATCCATCTAGATCTAGACCCTTTTATTTATAAAATTAGTTTATTTTCGTTTCTTCGCTGTAAGGCACTTGGTGTGCATAATAACTAGGGCAAATGTAATTAGAGGCAACACCCTCTAATATAGGGGATGTTTTTCCAGCCAAATTTAGAGGCCTAGTTTATGCAACATGCATGACCTTTGATTAATCCTACCCTTTGCCTTCTTCTATGGGCTGTTTGGCAGCCAGTATATATCTCCGGCCAATATTTGGTTCAACCTGACAACCAATATGTAAATGTTCAACTGTTTCCTCAGCAAGGCAGAGCTGTTCTTGGAAAAGGACTCAACTTTGAGTCAGTACCTGGCCAGTCTTAATTACCCTTTTTTTTAATTTTCTAATTAATTAGGACCCATGTTATCTTATCTTGCGACAGAGATTGTTATCGAACCAAAATATATATCTCATCGGCGCATAAGATTTATCCCCCAAACAGCTAAAGCATTTCATGGATATTTTGGTTTCTTCCCGATTGAATGGATTTGATTGCTTTATCCACAGGTACTCCATAGCTGTGCGACTGTGAACAGTGAATATTCAAGTCAATATCAAATTTAAAAGAATTCGTATGCAATATATATGGCATGCACCCCCTCCCCTCTTTTCCATGCACTCATGTTGAAGGGGTGAATGTTGCAGATATTAATGCACAATTTGGGCAAAAAAGAAAGTGAGGGGTGAGTCATGAGCCATGCTAGCTATATATATATATATATATGCATCTACTGCTTTGGATCATGTTCTGGGTGCTAAAAACAACATTAATAAACGAGGTTCTTGACTCTGTCGGAATGGGCAGTTAAGCTAACCACGTGTCCTCAAGCCCGAATTACTTCATCTCACCAATTTTATGATGTGTTGGCGTGGGAGTTTTCAAGAGAGTGGATCTGCATTGTTAACGCAAAATTTACGGCTCAAATTCTAACAAACCCAATTTTCACACATTATCTATACATAATTTCGATTAATCCATCTGTTGGGTGATTTTTATTTTTTAAAATCTAGTTAAATTTCAGTAGAGTCTTTTCTTCACTAGAAGATTCAAAGTTATTTTCTAGAATAATTCATTCTCAATTCAATGATCATTAAACCAATTTAAACATGGTATCATCCATGATATTCTTATATCAATGAAATTAAAATAACCTTTAATCTTATATTCCAACCATTCATCATTGTAATTTATTATTTATCATATATAAATTATCATAAAGCATCATGAGTTAATTATATACATTCATAATTTTATCATAACAAAGAGTTATATATCATAAAAGTTGATTAACATATTTTAATTTAATTAGTTTAGGTGACAAAAAATGATTTTCTCATTTCTTACATGCCAAGTAGATTTTACAAAAAAAAATACAAATTAATTATATGATCATTAATTTTAACAAAAAAAAACCCTATATATCTGCTAATCTGCTAAAAGGTACGAAATACCTATAATTTAATTCAACATAAATATGGTAAAGGTACTTAATAAACAAAAAAAAACAACCTTAAATTTTACTTTCATTGCAACTATATTATATCACTATCAATGATTTCTTTTACAAACCAATTAGTCTCAATTACACATTAACCCCACATTTTAATTTAATTCTCCATTTATCTCCATAATTTTCTAATTGATTTCTCCTCTTATCATTTCATTTCATGTTATTTTAAAGTTATTTAGCCGAAACTTTACACAAATTGACACGGTGTTTTTCACTGGCTGTAACAGAGATGGCATCGAGTACAGCCATCAACGATATTCCAAGACCTCCTTGGGCCCTGCAAATATTCCCTTGATGATGAATAATCAGCAACTTGCACGTCTTTACCAGGACAGGTGATATGGGTGCCTTATCTTCGCATCTTCAATTGTGGCAAAATTTTGCAGCAGCCAAGCTCGGTTAATTTAAACCATTAATTTTCTAGGATTCACTCAGAACATGGGCAGTTGTGCTCATCACTCTCCCTAAGTCTGCACGGAATATATTTATTACCTCCTCTAATTATGAGCTGGAAAAATTCAACCCAGAATCAAGTTTTTTGATTGAATGTGATCAGTTGAATCAACCTGCTCAAAAATAAATAAAAACGTGACCAGTTAAGCTTTCAAACCCAGAGACTCAGCTCCATGATCAATGCTCAGTTTCACTTTGATCCCTCTTGGGAAGTATTTTATTAAATGGCTTGAGTAACCACAACCATACAGGGGAAACAGTAAAAAATAAGATGATATATATCTGCTGGTACGAAGAAGAAATGTGTTGATACACTTTTCTTCAAGCATGTAACCTAGTGACGTGTATATATATATATATATATATTCACTCCATAATTTTTTAAGAAAAAAAAGAAGAACGAAAGAAATAATAATAACCCTTCCAGTTTCAGTATCTGTACAGGGGCATTACCATTACATTGGAACGTGAAAAAATAAATCCTAATGACCGGAGTAAACCAAGCATGAATTCCTTTGCATTTCAATGATCAGCATTGATTCCGAATATGCGAACCTTGTGCATGTTTGGGAACTTAGCAACAACCAGCACAAATACAGCCAATGTATTGAAGAAGAGCATTGGATTTTGATAGTCTGTTGTGTGCGAGGCTATCAAATACCTGCCAAATGAAATATATAAGGCCATAGGCGCTAAGCAAAGGACAGTTATTTTGGAAAGAGAAACTCCTTCAGTCAGCTTATGTTCACAATGATAATTGCAAGAGTGCTGCCACACATCATGATAGTAAACAAATAAACAAAATCTTAACAATTCCACCTTAGGAACTATGGAAACAGACAAAAATTCAAAAGAGTTTAGACTTTTCTTAGAAGAAACAATCCCTTTTCAAAAGCCTGAAAAGGGACCAGTTACTCATGAAAAAAGCAAAGAACTATCCAGTGACAGATAAATCCATCTTCGTAACAAACCATGGCAATCATTCATAAGATCCTTCTAGGAGACGCTTGGCCAAGTAAATCAAGTCAAAATGCCAGAGATTCAGAAGGAAAGAATCCAAATCAATTCAAAAGACTTCAGTTCAACTCAAGTAGAGGCTCAAGCAGTTGAACCTACCCCATACTTGGCAAGGAAAAAACACCATCTTAGGGACTTTTTCCCAACAACATACCACCTTTACAGAGGCCCTCCCATCCCACAACTCTCTGTCTCTCTCTCTATCACACACACAAACAGAACACAACAAAGAATTGTGGTGCTGAACGAAACCTCATCCCAATTATCCACACTCTAAGACACATAAACTACTGAACAATTACAAACTAACTGCCAAATAATTTCAACTAATGAATAGAACACGGTACAAATCCCTTACCATATTGAACCAATCAAATAGGCATCTGTGCAGAGATATTAAATGTAAACAAGCATGCTCCACATTTTTCCATTTCAAGTCCAATCAAAATGCTTATATAATGAAGAACAATATACTCACAGCACTACAGGCACAACAGTCAGAAACTTCCTGTTGCGTGTGAGTTGCTTGCCATTTTCTATTTGCTCCCACCAAGTCAATCCATTGTAGATACCCTGGTCATCAGCAAAGGGAGTTCCCTTCTTCCAGTGAAAAAAGTGATATGTAACCTGAAGTGGGAAGAAAAGTCATTTGCAAGATATATCAATGGGAGAACAAAATAAGAGCAAGAGATTAGAGAATGCAGAGGGAAAACAATGGCAAATCCGTTTCTTTTCCATCTAATTGGTTTGGACAGGACAAACTGTTTAATATTTCTATCAGTCTCTTGCAGGAGATTAAATTTTCTTTCCAAAAGGCAAAGCAAATATCTCAAGTAGCATGAAACAAATGAAAGCAAATTTTACTGATAGCTTGGCTGATATTATTGTTGAAAGAACAATGTAAAATATGCAAATATACTTTATGTAAAAGACTGTAGAAACATATTATTTTACCTATCTGCGTAGGACAAAAAAGAGATCCATTTGGAGAGGTAAGAGAAAAAAACAATGGTAGACAACTGCTAATCACTAAGTTGGTTATTTAGATACTAGGAACCTAGCAGATTAACACTCATCGGCTATAAGAAGAAGCACAAACAAATCCTCCCACAAAATGATCAGGTCATGTGATCCATGCACCAAAGCTATAACAAGAACTGTAGCATCTTCTAAAACCTTCATATAATTCCGGTTCATCGAAAGAGATACAAACACAATTTACACCCCCACACAAAAAAAGAAAAAAAACAACACGCAAGAACAAGTGCCTGTGCACGTTCAGGGCAATATATTTCATTGTTTAGCCTCAATTATCATGTCTAAGGTGTAAGAAAATCGATGTACTGCAGAACAATTTTAGAAAGTTAAATCCAAAACCCGTGCAAAGATAAGATCCTAAAATATATAGTTCTTGACCTTAACATTAAGGGAACCTATTTGATTCTCTAGAAATCTCAACATTTAGAAAAAGGAATTTGTTCTGATGCTATATGATATTGGAAAACGAGTCCCTTAGCGTGTCAACCCCAGCTTCCTCAATCAAAAACATATAAATTTGAAATCTATCCTTTTGCACTATAACTGTCAGAAATACCTTCATTCGAGTTAGCTAAAATGAAAATTGTTCGCGTGATGTGCATCTGGCTTAATTCTTGTTCAATATCACCCATTCACATGCTCTACCAAGTTTTAGGCAATACAAAGTCACATTTAATTTCCTTTATGTTAACATTCAGGTTAAGTCTATTGAACTTACCAAAGCAAATTGAAAATCAAACTTTCAATAATTTTGAGGCTCTTCTTCTATGAGTCAATCTTAAGCTATTTCACAACGAGCCCTAACAGGACACAAATTGTTCCTAATCCCAAACTCCATGATCAGCTTCACCTAGCCTTTAACCAAATAAATTATCAGAGTCTCGACACCATAAATACACATTCAAATCTCATTAAGAAAAAGACAAGAAGAAAAGATGAAAGAACAAAACCACAAATCCAAATCCAACATAAAACAGATCAAAAACCAAAAAGAATATAGCAGCAAAACTATCTCATCGAATCAGCAAGGAATGAATGTTTCAATCAAACAAATCAAACCCAATAGAGAAGGCACTGTGTATGTAAGCGAGAAAACAAACGAGAGAACTTACAGCGAAATGACAAAAATGGACAATAGTCCAAGCCATCCCAGGAGAACAACCAAAGATGGAAAGAACAAGGAGCCATGACATGAAAACGATGAGCATATAAATGGTCCAAACTCCAGGATATGTGAACCACTCCGTGTTCCTATTCACATCTGTCGTTGGCTCAGCTTTAACGTACATTTCTTTGGTTTTCTTTGTTGTTGGAGAAGGTTAGAGAATGAGTTTAACAAAGGGAATCAGGAGACCCAGATTAGAAAATATAAAGTATCGGTGACTCGGTCAAAAAAAAGAGGAGATTTTGATGATGGCTTTTCCTCTTTTTTTGGTTTCAAGACGGTGACTTTGAAAGATTGAGAGAGAGCGAGAGAGAGAGGTGTGAATGGGCAGGGTTCGAACCAATAGGAGTCGCCACCAACACAGGGATTAACATGATATTTAAAAGTACGGTATTGGTTTTTTTTTATATATATATATATATATATATATATATATAAATATATATATATATATGGTTAAAAATATATTAAAATAATATTATTTTTATTTAAAAAATATTTGTAATAGTAGCATATTAAAATAATTTAAAAATATAAAAAAAATTAATTTTAAAAAAACACTGTTTGGGATACAGTTAAAAACTTGCCCCAATGAATATACTGGAGAAGAGATAAAATAATATTTTTTAAAACTTGACTTGGTTGATAGCGATGAATATACTTAAAGGAGAGACACGATAAAGGACGATGAGTTGAGCTTGTATTTATTAATGAAACATAAATTGGTTTTTGGTTGTTAAGGTTTGGGTCCCTATTAGTATTAGATTAAACTTTGGATTAAGTTATTTAAAATGATATTCTAGTCTCCGTTTCTATATCCACCAAGTACCCTCTTTTTTTCTTAAATTCTAAGAAAATATAATATATAATAAAACTTCAAAAGTAGGTTTGGGCCAATAAAGTTTATTCATTTTTTGAATTTAAATATTAGAGTCATAGAAATTTATCTTTTAAATATAATATATTGACATGAAATATAAAGAACTTAGTCTCGGTCATAACATAAGTTAATATAAATATACCTTAAACATACATTAAAAAAAGTCCTGAACAGTCAAAAGATTTAACAAGAACTCAATGCCAGGAGTAAGGCCTGGGGCCAAGAAAAAAGTAAAACCTAATCTATTATTGTTAATACTTCATGATTTCAAGCAAGTAGAGAATGGTAGCTGTGCATGTGTGACATTTAATGGCCGGCTGGCTGGTATTCATAAATGGCGTCTTCTATTTTAAACTTCCATTTTCAAAGATCATGTTTGAGAACTGTTGTACATAGCATGATCGGCCTGGAAGCTGAGATGGGTTTTCCTCGTTGATTTGGTAGGAACTGGGATCAATTAAAACCCTAATCTATAGACATAATGGTGATGAACAATCAGGCCAGTAGTTAAATAAAGTACGCTGCAAGCATTACTTGAGGAGGTGCAGGAATACATAAACAGAATCATTACCATCTATTCAGAATAATAATAATAATAATAATAATAACAACAATTGATGTTACAACAACATCGGATTATTCAAGGCTGACAGTTGTGTTGTCGACCCTGCGTAAGCCCTCAGCCAATCTTCTCTTTGCTGACTTGGTTCGGTAACACCAAACCTCAAAAGCTTCACTCAAGTCTGGATAACTGACCTGGTCCGCTTCCATCCAATCTGCCAGGATATCAGCTTGGTCATTTGATGGCAATGCCAGTACCAATGAGATGATTGCCCCTTCGATACTCTGGCACAAGTCTTCATCCATCTTGTGAGGAAAACTCGTGTCTTCAGTGCCTTTTGAATCTAAAAGAGGTTTCATTTCCCTAATATAAGGAAGCCATGACTTTAGCAGCTGCACCCGAATTGGAGCTGAAAGAATCACATTGCCATAACCAACTGCTTCTAAAGCCTTTCCACTCACTTCAATCAATTTTACTTTCAAACCCCACATGGCAGATTCAAGTTTCTTGTCTGCAAGTATCCCCAGAATGCCTCCAGAGATCCCAGCCCAGCTTGATACAAAGTCTTTCATCAATTCCATCTTAGGAAGTATACTGCACATCCATTCAAGATCAGATACACACTGCAATATATTGGCCTCTGCTGTATCCAATGCGATGTCAGACTCCAAAACTAGGGAGGACAATTGCTTTTCAAATGTAGAAAAGATTCTGGAAAGACCCATTCTCACAACTGATTTTACTTCATCATCGGCCATAACCAATGGCATATCCTCATCTTCCCCTAACATGTATTCTATTTGTTCTTGAGCAGAGATTTTAAGTTCATCACCAAAAGGAGGGCATGACTCCCCAGTAGAAGTCGCAAAGCGAACTGCCGAAACAAAAACATTTTTGGTACCAGTTAAATCTACTGGTTTGATCCTGGAAATTATGGGCATGGCAACTGGACCTAGTTTGGAGACTGCTTTTATTATTTGTTCCTCTTCCCTGTGCTCCCAAGGAACAGCCTCTAAGTACTGGATGCAGCTCTTCGTTATCTCTCCTGGCAGCTGAAAGCAACAGATACTTTGAGAACCCCAAAAGCGGATTTAACAGAGTCCAAGGAGTCCAATTGCAAGTCCACTGGGAGATACAGCAATCTCAAGAAGTTAACATGATGATCATGCTGTGCAATGAATCTCAACGCATTTACCAAAGTCTGGACAAGAGAACCAATCTGCAAAGAATTTGCTCTTGCTTACTAAAGTAAAGGAGTGGGAGTAAAAAAATTCGGGTCTTCCTTCACAATTTCTCAAGCATAAAACAACATCACTGGTGCACTCATCTCCAAATCCACAAGGCTTGACTATTCCAATTTTGTCCATTTATGAAGAGAAGGAATAAAAAATTCATGCTTTGTGCAATTGAAAGAATAAAACCCAAATTGCAGGGACTGATGAGAACGAATTTGGAGTTTGAAATGCATGGCATACATCCCAGAAAAAACAGACCAAGTTTGAATCTTTCAAACAAGAACTTCGTCTGAAATGAGTAAAAAGGATTGAAAATGAAATTGAAAAGATGATATCAACAGATCATTTATGAAAGACGAAGTGTGCATGTAAACATCACAAAGTCAACACCAGCATAATATATCGTGCTAATTTCCACAATTCAGTGTGCACATGCATAGGTATGCTTGATAGAGAGAGTAAATACAAGAAAAGGTGAGATGTCAAAGCACCAATACTTCCTTATATTTCTAAAGCAAAGTCCATAGTAATAAAGATTATTGCTGCAGCTAAACAAGGCCTTGGGTTCATTGACAGGATTGCTTCCACCTATCAGAAAATTCATTCAAACAAGTCATTTCGCCAAAATAAAGAAGTCGACTTTCTGCTCCGTATTTCTTTAACAGAGGGAATTCTATACAGTTTCGAAGCACGAGGAGTGGAATCCAAGTATGTTTGCTAAATTATTGAATTGATGTATTGTTGTGCCATGCTTAAAGCATCGATTCAAACTTTTTCTTCATTTGGTAATACAAAAAGAACAGAACTTGAAACAATCACAGCTCAATCTTATCTTATTATCAACTCTTTTCGAAATCCCAAAACATACAATAATACATTTTTGATGCTAAATCCACTTTCCTTTCCCTTCCTCTACTTTTATTCGCAACCATACAGAGACTAAAAGGTAATTCTTTAAACTATGCAATAAAAACCAGTTTCAAAGCAAGAGTTTTTCCCAGAATGTCTAAGAAAATGGCGCCTCCTACATATCAATAAACTATAACAAAAATCTTTTAATATGTGCATAATCAAAATTACATAAAGAAACCAATCAAGAAATCAAAATCAAAATAAAACAGTGTGAAGAAAGAGAAAAACTTTTCTTGAGAAGAAGATTTACCTTGCAAAGACCCTGACGGCACAAACTGTATCGATAGTTTAAGCTATAACCGTAGAGAACCAAAATCCACTATCACAGCTGATATGGTGGAGGAGTTTGAACTGCAGAGAACATTAATTATTACATGAAGTTCCTTTTTACTTTTTAGGTTTTGGAGATCCTCCAGTTCAAGCTTCCAGTTGTTGCGGGAGATGAGAATTCCAAAGTGAAGGGTGTGTTTGGCATTTGATGTTGTGATTAAAAAAAAAATTCAAAAATATTTATAATTATGGTTTAAAAAAATAAGTTTAAAATTATTTTTTTGGGATAAAAATATTATGTAATAAATTTTTGTATACAAAATAAATTAAAAATAAATCTTCAAAAATATATTATTTTAGATTTTAAAAAATCAAGTATGAAACACGATAATATATATAATGTTACTTAAAAATAGAAACTAATTGGTTAATCAAATGAATTTTTCTATATAATTAGACAAATAAAGAAGTTACCAGAGTACTTATTGATTTTTAAAAAAATCTAGTCGTATCTTTGGTTACTATTTTGTATTAGAAAAGATAAAAATAAAGGAAAATAAACATGTTTTCATATAATTTTTTGCTTTTAAAATACAAAAATTCACTTTAAAATAATTTCAAGAATATATTTTTTATATGTTTTTATTTTTTCACCCAAATATATTTTTATCTTTTCTAAATCTACTTTTCATACTAATCTAATTACCTAATGCATCTAATTAAAACATTTAGAAAACAACATGGTGTTTCATTGTTGACATGCACCTCTATTTTTATTTAATTTTTTTCTAAACTATTTGTATTGAAATTATACCTTTCTACAACCTAATTTTATAAAAATAGGCTCTTATTCTCTCTCTCTTTTATTCATTCCCCTTTTTTTTCTTTCATTCCCCCACCTTTTTATTTTAATTTCATTATTTTTTTAATTTTATCATTGAACTTTTTATAATAGTCATTCAAGTTGTTTTAGACTAACAAATTCATTGCATTACATCAACACGACTCTCAAACAATTTAATTTAAAATGTAGGCTGAAAAAGAAATCAGGTCGAGAGTTTCTTTTTTTTTAGTTTCATCATTGTTTTTTAAATTTATCCTCGTTTTTTTACCAATCGACTGAGTTGTTTTTTGAGTGGTCAAGTCAACTATATCACAACATAACAGTTCCTGCACGGTTTAATTTTAAACTTGAGCTAATATTAATTGTTATGTGAGAGTCTAAGATCTATTCATGAATCATAAAAGGTATTAGTTGTTAGAGAGTAGTATAAAACTATTATTAAAATCTTACCTAACAGCTTAAGCTTTTAGGTTTAGAAGATTTTTTAATATGGTATTATAGCCTTGTTGACCAAGTGGTCACGAGTTCAAATCTCACCACCGTCATTATAATTAATAAAAATTAAACATAAGATAATGTGAGTTTGTATAAATTTTAAACCCAAAGAGCTTTCACTCGAGAGGATTTTTTGGAGAGTAATATAAAACTATTATGGGGACCTCACCTAGCAGCTTAAGGTTTTAGATTGAAATAATTTTTTGACATTAATTTACATGCTTTTATTATGTTATGGGTCATATTAAAGAATTTCTTGAATGTAACAAAAAAATATTTAAGGCATAAAGAATTATTTAATATTATTATTAAACCCGGTTTAGCGGGTCAACCTTAAAATCTCCCTACCCGATTTCTTGTTTAGCCTGAATTTAAAATTAAATTGTGTGGAAGCTATTGTGACGTGACTCAAGTCAACTTGGTTGATCCAAGGGCAATCTTGTCAATCAGTAAAAAGTATAAGGATGAAATTGATAGGAAAAAAATTTCTGACCCAACTCCTTATCTAGTCTTGATTTTAAATTAAACAGTGTAGGAATTGCTCTGATACAAAGCAATTGAATTAGACTGTCTAAAGATAACTGAATTAATTGGTAATGAAAGTAGAAGGATGGAATTGAAAAAAAAATGAAATTAACAAAAAAAAAAATTCAACCCAACTCCTTGCTTGACTAAGATTTAAAATGAAAGCATGTGAGAGTGTTGTCTTGACATGATTCAGTTTACTTGATTGGTTTGAAGGTACCATGAATGACTCTTAAAAAAAATTATAGGATGAAATTAAAAAAATAAAGTTGGAAGAAAAAAAAAGGAAATGAAAAAAAGTATGCAGAATTGAAAGGAAAAACAAAAGAGAGAGCGATAATTGTTCTTAAATATAAAAGCATGACATAAGGGTTCCAGTGGTTTTGATTTAATTGGGCCATTCTTAAATCTCAGGGACCGAGACCCAAACAAAAATATCAAGGCCTTGCACTGAAAGGAACCTCGCCAGCCCTCTTTTAATGGTTTCCTCCTCTCTTCTTCATAAAGAGAGACAGCACGGGGAAATCTTCTCTCGTGGCTTTCATTTTCAAATGGGGCCAAAAATAGAATCCAACTCTCTTTTAATCCTTTCCCTTCTTCATAAATTACCACATGGCTGCGGATACCAGACACTCTGGTCATTCATTTATGATATGTGAAGCTATTTTTAAAAAACTAATTATATGTATACACCACACATGCTAAGATTCTAGTTTAAATTTTTTTTATTACAAAAAAAAAGAAGCTCTAACACACGAGGCTGCTTTTTGGAACTACATGTTTGTCGGAAAACCCAGTTGAGGAACAATTGGGTTGTGTTGTGCGACAATCCAGCTTCAAGCCCAAATGCAAAACCCCTTTGAATCGGGGAACTTGGGCATGCAAACCTTGCAATAAATGGCTTCAAAATGCCATTGCTACGCCGACCCCCAAGGTGGCTGAACCCTTTGCTTTTTTCACGGTGGGCATTGTTGTTGCCTAATTAACTTTGATTGCACATGAGAATAACAAAAGCAAGAGGTCACACCTGACTTGTATAAAGCAAAACATACCCAACAAGAGGACAAAGTAAAAGGAGAAATAAAATCAAGAAGAGCAGCCCCAAAACCAAAAAGGATCATTGCTTACGTCTGATCCCATCATCAAATCTGACACGGTATCATTCCACCCCCAACATGATTGCTTACGTGGCGGAGGAC
The DNA here is from genome assembly GCF_951802175.1 of Populus nigra. Classification (NCBI taxonomy): domain Eukaryota; kingdom Viridiplantae; phylum Streptophyta; class Magnoliopsida; order Malpighiales; family Salicaceae; genus Populus; species Populus nigra. The sequence goes on from NC_084859.1 coordinate 16,249,261, forward strand.
AAACCAATGGGGGACTACATCATCATCTAAGTGGACCCCTACAATAGCGAGCCCCTCAAAAAGCAATCTGCACTGTCCGGCTACTTGTCCCCTCCGTCACCGGCACCTAGCTTGGCCCTCAAGATGACCACCGTTTGATTCCCCATTTTTGACGCCTCAATCAATGTCAATCGGATAAGCCACGTGTCTGATATCTGTAAGGTGAGATCATTTTCTTGAATATCGTGCTTTACTTGTAGTGAATGAACCAATGGTCCACAACAGGTACTTGTGTCTACTCGGAGGTTTTGCTGTGCCCTACTGCCCTCCATGATTATTCCACAGCAGCTCTAAAACAAATTTGAACTTGAGCTTGAGCTTCCGTTTTTTCTTTCTTTCTAATTTTCATGGGTAAGTTCTCTTTGGATAAGTTATCTACAGATGATACATTTATTTAAAAATTTTCTTCCTAATCTAATTTTTTTATATATATAATGAATATGCTTCTAAACACGATTTACGGATGAATAATCACTTTCAAAACATAAATTACATGCGATTTGAATTAAAAATATCATGTCGTGGATTTTTACTATTTAATTATTATCAGCTAAGCTAGTAACTCTCTTACTTATAATCTAAATGCATGATTTATAAAAATTAATTCACCGGCGATTTTTAAAAGAAAACATAATTAAGTAAATTTAATCAATAATTTCTTTGAACATAATTAATTCGGTAAATGTATCCTTCTCATAGTAAAAATAAAAAATACCTTGAAAATTAATAATTATCAAAATACAAAATAGACTCCAAGTAACTTAGATTTACAAAATATTCTAATATAAATAACCATTTCTTTTTAGATCCCATGAGAAAGTATAAGAAAATTAAAGAAAATAATTAATATCTTCCGAGTGCCAAATATAGAAATCGGGCACAAAGAACCTGCAAAATCGAAAAATCAAGAGGATGCAGGCTAGGTTCCAGTCAGTGTGAGAATGCATAGTTCTCATGTAAGATGCGAGTGTCGCCATACTCGAAAGCTGCAACTCATAAAAAAAAAAAAGGGCTCCTACCTCAAGTGGGATGGGAACTTAGCCTGTAGAGCACAGGGATGATCACTGCTCAGAAGTCCGGACATAACAGTGAGCTGTATCGAAGAGAGTAGACATTCTCTGATCACAGTTTTTAGGGTAGAGGGATGCTTTTGTCTTTTCGTTATGGTGGGTCCCCTTTGGTTTTCGTGGGCCTGTTCGCAGAGGAGACGACCACCACTCCATGATTAGTTCATTAGTGGTAGAGGGCTCCTTAAAAACTCCTTTACTTTTATTAATAAATGCTTCTGGGACAACTGGGGTTCTTACAGCTTCCAGTTGTCAACTTCTCATAATTTTTCCTCTCCTTCTTTTTAGCCAATCTAAACAAGTAGAAAATACATTTAAAGCGCTCATCTTCACAACACAATATCCTCCATCAATCTCATGAAATCTTGGTAATCTAACCCATGATTTACGATGTGGAGCTTATTATTACATTTGACTGGCACTATGATTTCTACCTTGTTAGGGTGTTTTTCATTTTAGTGCCCAGAATAATTTCAGTGACAGAAAGGGATTAACTCTGTTAACATTTCCAATACTTGGTGTTCTGGTCTGCGGTTGTCATGGAGAAAAACATGCAGCATTTCTCTGGCCGCATAACTGCCAGCCTTCAATAATGTGAGGGCAATACAATAGTGCACAATCTAATAGCGTCTGAAGATCCGGGGTTTCGTTTTGTAAAAATAGTTACTAGGAGAGATCATATTTATGCAATAATGCAAATGGGTATGAAATGTGTGATGGTGATATGGAAGGAGGAGTCCGTGAGATTAGCATCTGTGTTACACTTTTGCTGGACAGTAAAAAGCTCATATGGCAGCAGCTGATCAATTGCAATATTGTCAGCTTTCGCATTCAATAAAGGAGTGAGATTCCCTACAAGCTTTTTTCGAGGGAATTAATCCAAGACTAGAGTTCTATAGCGACAAATCCCTTTTCCTTTTCCTTTCGGACAAACGCTACACAGAATGCCAGTATTTATGTTTTCATTAAAACAAAAACCTGTCTTGAGGTTAGTTTTTGCATTTCTCCTCACACATAAATGTAAGTAGAGTCTAAATTCACTGTAGGCCATGTGTTCCTTTCACGTCTTGACTCGGAAACGATGGAGATAATTATATATATATATATATATATATATATATATATATATATATATATATATCGATCCAACTGTTGGTAAAAATTCAAAAAAATTGGATGCCGCTTTCTCGTTGAGCTGAGCCACTGTGCAATTATCATCGAGGAGTCGTTGAAGATCACCACCATATAGTATGTACTTAGGGGCGTTTGTAGAAGTCAATGGAAGCTGTCAAAAAAAAAAAGATTAATGGCCACATCATGAGTATCCCCTAAATCTTCTTGTAAAGTTTAAGCATTCTTGTAGAAGGGCATCTAACGAAGAGTACTACTATCATAACACTTCATGTTAAAGACCCTTTGACTTAACGCTGCTACTTTTTTCTTATAAAGTCACTGTCATTTGCGTAATGTGCTTTTTCTGGCATTACAAATTGATTACACTTACCTTTTCATGGCGTCGGAGGCATATATAGACGCTGCAACTGGCCGGATGCATGATCACTAGATTTGTTAGATATACCACTTGATGGACACAAATTGAGAATTTATTTCACAGTAGAATATGCGCTTAAAACCCTTTTGTTTTTTACAAAAGTCCCAAACCTGTAATCTTAGAATAGTTCAAGAATTAGATACATGGGCCATCACCAACCATAAGTTCACTGATATATGATTTCTGGCTTGACAAGCATGCAATCAAAACAGCTACCTAGCTAGCTATCGGTGGAGCTATTTTTAAAATTACAACCTGTGTAATTTACACACACACACACACATATGTAGACGTAAGCTTACCATACCACAAATATGAGACCATATCGCACAACAGTTATACCAACAACGGATCGTGGCTTGAAGCAACCCTAGACGGTGTGAAAGATCGAGCATTGAACAGTTGAAGTTGAAGCAACCCTTGTTGGCTGGAATTACTGGTATTATTATTCCTTAATCAGGGTTGGGATACTTAATCGGGTTGCCTTCGTTATCATTACAAGTAAAAACTTACACAAATTGGGGATATACAATTACATGTGCTAGCTACCTGCATGTTTCTTCTATGGCGTAAAGTGTATTTTTTCGGAGAATAAAAAGCTTAGACACAATTGTTTACTCAATCATCATATGTAGGACCAATTACTACTTGACTTATATTATCACCAAATCAACAGTTAATTAATTCATATTTGAGGCAGGCTTTGTTCTTTTATATACCAAATTAAAGAGGAAGGCAATGAATTAACAAATAAATATTCTTGGTCCTGGATTTAATTTCCCTTCTTTAAAAAAGAACCGAGAAATGCATAAGCCAAACTTTATAATGCACTTGACTTCATTCTCAACGGCCATGATTAAGCGTGTGCTCTCCTCAGGAGACAGAATCATAAGATTTGCTTGCTAAAGTTGAAGGGTTTGTACAGAGAAAATTGATGGTAACACTTTGCGCCTGCAATCAGTTGCGGGTGCTCTTTTTAATTTCTCTGCGTTCTTTTTCCACTCTCTAGCTAGCATGTGTTAGCTCTTGGAGACTTAGCTCGAGTGTTCAGTATCTCCACATTATCGTCTAGAAATCCAATCCAAGGCGATGGGAATTGAGATTGCGAAGAACGAGTTAAGAAATCATAGATACACCAGTACACTGGACGCAAATGATCTGTTTAATTATGATCATATGATTCAACGATGACAAAATAACTTAGTCCTGATACATAAAACTATTCTAATCGATGGAAACACTTTTGCTTACACCGGAATGGATCCTGGGATCAGCTCTGATGGGATCAAATTCTTGAATAACAGAATAACTCACAGGTGAGTTTTACAATTTTTTACTTTGCCTGGTCTATGTTGTCTTTAATTCTTTCGGGGCTTCTTCATCTTCTTCTTTCTGTTGTTGCCTCTTTTTTTCTACTTCTTCGGCGCCTATCTTATTATTAACCAAAAGTTAATAAAATCACGATTATTATAAAAAAAAGAATGATAAAAGGAAAAATTATCTAGCTAATATACGTGGGTGGCACAGCTAGCTGCCCACTAGCAGAAGATGGCTTTTAAACCAGACCTTATGATTGCAATGTTAACTAACTAATGAACAACAAAATGATCGTGTTTAGAAAAACCATGTTTTCGATTATTACCAATCATGTTTTGAAATAAGTGAGGCTTGTCTTTTAGCAATTAATTTTTTTTAAAAAAAGGTAAAAATAGTAGCGGTCCATAACTAGGTGATCCAATTGGACTAGGGTTTTCAGATGGAGGGTTGCGATTAGGTGATAAGATAGTGGAATGTGCATGCCTTATCTTGACTGGGACTACCAAGATGGAAAATCCAAAAGAGGCAGGAGTAGAAAATTGCAAAGATATCAGTTTTAGGGCTTGGTTTATCACTGGCAAAGTCAAGATTCTCAGACTAGTAGGAAATATGTGAAATCCGAAATGTATGTAGGCGTAGGGGGCATGTATCTTCCGCAGCAGTGCTCCAAGTTCCTTTCATTCCTATATAGTATATATTATGAAGAATAATGCATGTTTCCTAAGCTTTTTAGTGTCTGGACCTTAGATACCCTACCATCTAAGGGAGATAAGGGAGGATAGCTTGCATATGTGTGATCCAACAAGATTAAAGATATGACTTGATTTTGTTTAATTCAGTCGACAGCCTAAAACAAGCTCTATAGCTGGTAATTAACACGACATAGCTAGATATATATATATATATATATATATATATATATATATATATATATGCATGAAACATATTAATTTTAACGTTAAATATTGTATTCTGAGAACAATTTTTGCACAGTACTGAAACTAAATCTCTCTACGTAAGATCTTGATCGGCAACGAAGATATCAGATTTCCTACCTAGGATTAAAAGAAATCTTGATCTATGAAAGTTGACTTTGCAGTACCAATAGTTAAGAACACACTCGACAAGAACACCTCCGAATATAAAATATCTGCCCGCTGTGCACAAAATACAAACTGTTTCTCTTATTCTCGGGCAACCTTTGAACTCTTCACACAACGCTCTCTAATCTGACAAAACTTGAAGACTGATTGGTGTACTGTCGTCCTATTTAATATGTAGTCTTTGTTTTATATAAGCCTCCTAGCAGTTGCTTAAAAGAGAGTGTAGTGTGGAGCAAGAAATGAAACACACTCGAGACCACATTCAAATGATTATGAGGACGCATGCAAAAAGGTGCGATGGGTTCACAGGTCCAAGCTTTTTTCTTATGCATGGAGAGCAGCAATATTCCAAAACTGTGGAGACATGCCCTTCCTCCCACGGTAGACTGTCAGCAAGTACAGATATTAATACTATCGTCTATATTAAACATTACGCAACTATTTAATTACCACCAAATTATAAGAATTCAGGTGGATAAAACTTATTCGATTCTTCTTTTCATAACCCATCCGAACAGGATAATGCGGGTCTTTCGGCCTGTATATTTTGAGTACTTTCCTGGCCATTTGATGTGAAAAAAATGTTAATTATTGATGAAATATTTTTTCCAGTATTAATTATTGCTAAATTATATTAAAAATAGAATCATCGATGTAATTATCAACTAAAACTTATGTTGCAAAATCTTGCCGAATCCCATTTTCATCAGACTTCCATTGAAAAATAATTTTTTGACAAAAATAAATCCCATTTTCATTATCTCTCCCTCTTTCTCTTTTTATTTCTTATTTTAAGAATGTGTTTGTTTTTGTGATTGTTTCAAATATAAATTAACCAACAAAAGGGGAGGGAGGAAAATGTTGTTTCTAGTGCCATTGATGAGCCTTTCTCATTGTTGCCTGACGCTAGCAAAAAGGGAGGGAGAGATGAAAGGGTTAAATATGCTGAGGTGGGGCCAGTTTGAGAGCAAACAAAAAGATAGTTTAAGGCACATGGGAGCAGTACCAACATAGATTTGTAAAATTTTTAAAAAAAAATAATTATTTTTTTATATTTTTAAATTGTTCTGATATATTAATATTAAAAATAATTTTTTTAAAAAAAAGTTAATTAATATATAAAAAAAAATTACAGCTCTCTAAAAATGATTGTTATTTTAATTGAGGCGAGGTGTTTTAATTCAATATTGGTAATTTTTGCACAAAATTTTCATCACATATTATTTTTGCCAGGAATTTGTCGTAGGTACATTGATGAACATAAGTAATTTTGTTGCTAAATAATAATTTTTTGGTAGTGAATTAGATCAATTTTAATAGGGTAAATTATATTTTATGTCCTATAGTTTATTTTTATTTTATTTTTTAAAATTATAATTTACATCCTAAATTACCTAAGTTTTCAAATAAAATAAATTGACTAAATTACCATAACATATATTATATCTAAAATTAGACCAAACAACCTTCTTTAATTTACCTTCAAGTCACGATCTTATTGGAATCTCTTAAAAGTCCACGTCTTCTTTTATTGACTGGACGCCATTAGGGTCTTTCCATCTACCTCTGTAGATAAGACATTAAGAGCTGCAGTTTTTTACAGGAAATTATGCAATCAATGGCTATATTAAAATTTCCTGCAATGGTGGCTTAATCAGATTTGATTTTCAGTTTGTGCTTCTTCTTTCACTAGGTTATTTTCTGGGCATCAAATTAATTTAGTTGCTGAGTAAGATCAATGGAGGTTATTTACCTAAGAGTTGTATTAAAACAAAAAAGGTAAAGTTTTTAGGGATTTTTTTTTTATAGAGGATGAGAGAAGGTGTCAATTTATTGGTGAAGATGAAGGTTTCGTCGAGCAAGGAAATGGGTTACTGAGAAAGTTGGTGGTTTGAAACAAGGAGGTTGTGAATCCATTGATGAGGTTTGAAACCCGAGGCATTTGTCTTCCCTGTAATTCAAAACAGAACAAATTTCAAAGCAGATGAGAGGTGAGGAAACCTTCAAAGGGCTCTTGTGTTTTTAAAAAGATGAAAAGAGAAGTGTTGTTTTGTAGGACTGTTCTCTTCTTCTGGTGGACAAAAATAAAGTGAAACTTTAACTCAAAAGAAGGAAAGAAATGGAAGAGTAAAGAAACCACCATCGCTTGGTGCTTCTAGTACTATTTTTTCCCAGATTTTCACGAGAAAGAGTCGGGGTTAGGCTCAGATTCTCCATAATTCTTTGATTTCTACACTAAAACACGTAATGTTCATTCTCTGTCCTTGTTTAGGATTTTAATTGGATTGTTTGTGTTTATTTATTATGTTTTCTCATACTTTAAAGTATGTATTCTTCGTAAACAATGGTGACCCTTGGAGTCCAAGGCCTGAAACGGTAGTGCTTGTCAAGGCATTGCAAATTAGAAGCAACTCCTTCAATCACATTCAGTCATTCACCCTTCATTTTGGGTTGGGATGGCCGGATTCCGGCGAGTAAGGGAGAAGAAAAGGGTGAGAATGGGTAGGTTTTTTTTTTTATTTGATGATAAAGTTTAAATATTTAATTATATAAAAAAATTAATTATTAATTGAAATATAATAACGATAAATTTTTATTAACTTTTTTTTATGTGGGCAATAAAAATGTAAAGTGTTATACAATTTATAAACAACAGGGAGTAAATTATTTTTTTTTAAATAATAGAAACATGAGAAAATAATTAAACTGTGCAATTTATCTATTTTAATATTATGTTAATATTTTACATTACTAAGTACTTTTCATATTTTATTATTTAAAGTAGAAAGCCCAATAAATTACTGGGTTTTGCATTTTGGAGAGACAGTTACATTCTAAGAAAATAAAAAAATTAAGAGAAAAAAAATAATTGAGGGTGTTAGTCTAATATAAATTGCAATTAATCTCAAGTAGATCATATATAACATTGAAAAGAGCATTTATAATTGAGGCTAATTTTCTTTTCGTTATCTGACTCCAATTAATTAATTCTCAATACGACGCCTGAATCTGTCCTGTGATAATAAATCTAATAAAATCTTTCAGAAACATTTAATGAAATTGGTTTTTGATCAATGAATCGATCAATCTCGTTTTCTGTTCTCTTTCAGTTGAAATATTTGGAAATAAAGTGTCAAGAGAGTTTAAAAATAAGTTGAATGATTGATTAAAATATAATTTAATTAAAATAATAATAAATTTTTAAACAATATTAATATAGTAATATATTTAATTGATAGGTTAATCTATAAAATTCATGATATAAGTTAGAAAATTATAATAATTTTATAGAAAATAAATCAAAATAAATTATAAAATTTAATTCTCAACCAATCAAGTATTAAAGGATGAGGTTGAAAAAAATATAAAATAAAATAAAGAAATCATTCATATTCAATTCGGGATAACTTTTCAAATTTACGGTTCAAGTCTTGAGATTAGAATAGCTATATAAAAAGCAAATCAAAATAAATTATAAAATTTAATTCTCAATAAATCAACAAATTATGATGAAACAAAAAAATCAATCTAAAAAAAAACCTAAAAAATCTCAATTCAGCCAAAATTAACTTGTAAAGTTCACAATTCTAATTATAATATCAGGATAATCTCGTATAATTAATTTTATGAATGAAACTAAAAAAGAAAAAAAAAACTAATGGGTCCAACAAACAAAGAGTAGGCGTTAAGATCTAGATGGGCCACGTGTTTGGCTCAAAAAAATTGTGCATGCGACATATTATCTGCTACACCAAAATCTTTGATATGTAATTCATTTTGTTTTTGCAGTGTATTTGACACATGTTGTTATTTTAGAGGCAATTAAAAATCTAAATATAAAATTTCCTAAACTACCTCAAGCTAATTACATGAGAAAAAATTCATCTTATTTTAATTATTTTTCTAGATAATCTTTTTTTATGAAATAACTTATAAATTCATTACTTATTATCATAGAAAAATATTATTTGGTTGATAATGAATATCCAAATAAGTATAGAGTTTTATATTTGTATAAAGATGAAATATATTACTTGCTAAAATTTTAATGTTGAGGACAACCTCAAAACTAAGAAGAGGTATCCAATCGCACACATTCATCAATACGCATAATAAAATGTATTTTTTGAGTGTGAAAAAAAAAATGCAAAATTTTATAAAATATTTTTATCTATCCTTATAAAACACAAGTTAAAATTATAATGGCATCAACGACGTTGGATAACTATATTAAAAAGAAATCTTAGAAAGATTATATACTTATAGAATTTATTTTTTTATGATATTTTAACTTATACCAAGTCATATTCACAAAGCTATAAATACATGAGTTATTATAAAATGAATTATTTTTATAATGAGATTGCATCTAGTTTAATTGCACAATAAAACTAAGATCTTAATACTCCTTTGCTATATTTTTTATGTATTAATAATCAAATATTTTTTATTTATTTTCAAGCTATATCACTTGTCTTTTTTATTCGTTCTACTATCAACAATAGTCTTAAACCAAAGATCTTTATCTGCTTTTAATTTACCATTTATTTTAATAATATTTTCTATGAAACACGTGTAAAATCTAACAAACAACAATAAAAATATTGTTTTTAAAAAATATGCTTTTCGCAACAAAATATTTTCAATTCAGCTAAAAAATTTCCCGTTAGGAACGAGGCACTACAGGGAAGGCATATGTCAGAATGTGGAATCAGAAAATGATCCCTACAAACCCCACAGACCCTTATGTAGGACCATTCAATACCTTTCCTTTTCTGTAGTATTTCAGTTCCCCAGGCGGGACCCCCTCAAGGCAACCAATTAGCTACCGAACAAGAAACGGAATATTCCGTGGCCGACCACCGGCGGCAGCCGCCACAATTTTCAACAATGTCCCATTAGTGCTCTGTACCGCTGTCACAACTGGGGAGGCTAACTTAAAATACACTCAAACTACGAAAAGAAAGAAATAATTTTACTACAAGCAATTGATGAATGGACCACATCTACCAAAACAAAAACAAAAAAAGAGATGAGATTTCATCGCCCTTTCTTTCTTTAATGCAAGGAGATGATGGATTTCTTTGACGTTTGTGCATTTCAAGTGGCCATGTACTCCCTCCTACATCAATGATAACTCGCCAAACACTATAATTTTAATGATCTCTCCCTCTTCCTCTTCCTCTTCCTCTTCCTCTTCTTGTTTTTTTTTCCCCTTCTGCCCCTAATAAAATATCCTCCCACACCTCTTGCCCTCTGCATGTTATATTTTTTTATCTGTAACATTGATCATGGCGGAAAATCCCATCTGAAAATATTTCAATATAATGTTTAATGTTTATCATAAGAAATATTCAAATATTACTAATTAGTCATATCACCCCACCCAACAAAGAAGAAGAAGAAGAAGAAGAAGAAGAAGAAGAGTCTAATAGACGAAACTAAAAGATAAAATTACACAGCTGGTTTAATTTGTAGTAATCAGAAATAAATCCGAATACAAATCATTTGTCTAAATCTAGAGATCTCAATCAAAGAATATTGTGGATTCGATGTTTAAAAAAACAAATCTGGTAGAAGATATGTGTAGAGTCCATAAAGTGCACCGCCCAGGCCCTTTTTCATGGTCGAAGACGCTGCTAACTTGGCGCTGCTCGAGAGTTTGTTATCGTGAACAGCATGAGATACATTCCATCATTGTATAGCTAGCTATCTAATCCCTTCTTAGCTTGATGGCTGTAGATTTTTTTAAAAAAAGTATCAGTATGGAGATTATTTTAATGTTTTTTTTATTAAAAAAAGTTTAAAATATTAATAAAAAACTATGCAAGTATATAATTAAAAAAGTTATTAATAATAATCAAAAAATAAATCAAAAAATTAAGAAATGAATATAAATCAAGATATTAAATAAAATAAAATAAAATGAGATATTCATCTAACTATATTCACGGATCTTATTTATTTAAATAAATTCACATCGTAAAAATAACTGTAATCTAAAAGATAAACACAAATAAAACTAACTAAATAAACCACAACCTGGAAAAACAAAAAAACCCCACCCAGGACTTTTTTTCTTCTCTACCAAAGAAAAAGTGGGTAATTTCTCTGTGGTACTCTACAGTAAATTATGTCTACGTCACAGTGAAAAACACCATCCTATAATTTTCTCCTTAATATTTAATGGGTTCATAATTTTTTCTTAGCATATCTCTCACTAATTGGGCCATGAGAGGGGATTAGTTGTGGTCTAATCCGTAGGGGTGGCGTAGGTTAGCATTGATTTTTTTATTTTATTTTTTTTCAAATGTTTTTTTGTTAGCCCATGATGGTCTTGAATATATCCGATTTAAGTGTTATAATGTTGTTTTTGTAGTAGTCATAATTAGCCGTAGAGATTCACAATAAATAAATTGCCACTAAAGTCTGGGCTGACAGTGCTGTTTGTGAGTCATGATAGGGACATGAGATTTGGATGGTGACTTCTCGCGAGCCATCGAGGAAATGATAATGACTGTGTAATTATGGATTATATAGAGGGAATATTGTTGATACCGATCTATATGTCATCCTCCCATGATATTTACTAGTTTAATTATATCAATTAATTTGGAGCCCTATTGCCTGTAATAATAAATAATAAATAATAAATCAAGTAATTACAAATATCGGCAGACATACATTTTAATAAAATCTACGTGTCTTATAACATTTTGTTCAGTATAATGAAATCCAAAAATATTATGACTAGAATTATTGGCATTTAATTTGTTTAATGTCATCATTAACACCGATTATTTAAAAAATATTTTGGTCAAAATATAATTTTCAAATGAAATTTTAAATTAATGAACGTTGCTATATACAAAAAAAAAAATACTTATAAAATAGTTAAGGGAAATAAAGCTTTTGCATCTACACATATCATAATAATTTTATATAAACTAATTTTTTCTGGATAAGAAATAAAAATAAAAATTAATTTGCATTTTGCAAATGAAAACGATTTTGTCAAAAAAAATAAATCCAAAACCAATAAATACCAATCATCACAATTAAATACATTATTTAACCATCATTTTTGTACTCCAATTAATCTCCATTAAGAGAACAACACGAAATATTGTCCACATCGCGAGATATTAAATGGACTCTACGAGAAGATCAACAACCGCGACAGGCTATAACCGGTAAAAACAATTAAAGAAAGGTTTAAGCCACTAAGTTGGAGCTTATACTTATTCAAATTCTTAATTCAGCCCCTTAATTTTATTTTTATCATTCTAGTCTCTTGTACAGCGGCATGTTGTGTTTTACTAGGTAAGATAACATGACAAAGACATACTTTATCACAAACTTATTTTTTCTCCACCTTTCATAGGATATGACTTTGTTTTATCAATTTTAGTTCAATTAAATTTTTTATCTAATTCATTTCATTTTGTTAAATAAATTATTTTATTTGAATCAGTGACAAACAAAAAAGTTGTTTATATTAGCAAGCTTGCATGTTTGATATTGTGACACATGTAAAATAATTTTTTTTCTTCAGATTTTTTAAATAAACACATTAAAAATCATTAAAAAAATATAGAAAATATCAATTTAATATTTCTTCGAATGAAACATTTTAAAAAATAGAAACTACTATACTTCTAAACATTTATCAATTATTAAAAAAACACATGTCGGCCATTTTAATTACACATTTGGACTAAAGGACCACTTGGATAACATGATAGAACATAGCATATGAGAGCCACATGGTAAAAATAAAACTACATAGCCTAGAATAAATAAAAAAATTAAGAATTAATGGACCAATTAATGGGTAGGTAAAGAGTTCCATGATGATGAACCATCAAAGCAAGATCCAAATGGGACCGGTGACCGGGAAACAAGAAGACAAAGATGCTAAAACAGTCTTAAATGCTTAGAGATCTCAGTGTTTCCCTTCAATCTTGGAATATTATCAAGACTCCATTGTTGCTGTCCAAAATATATACTATATATAAACATATATACACACACAAAGAGAGAAAAAAAGAGAGACAAAACTGAAAGCCAACCTTGTTAGTTTGTTATCTCCTATATATATAAACATAAAAACACTCTCTTTCACCGACCACTACACACTACACACTTTGTGTTTTCATATATTTATTTCTCCCCTCCAACATAAAAATCTTTGTTTTTTGCCCGTCTTAGACAGACATTTTCAAGTTGCAAGCCTTTTCTGTTGGTGGGGGTTTTAGCATTTGGTGCTTTTGCGTGACTGAGTTGAGAGCTGGTTGACTCAGGGTTAAATAGTTTAATGGGGTATTTGTGAAGTTTGAATTGGTTAGTGAAATCTTTGGTGCTGAAAGGAAACATGGGTTTGGTGTTAAAAGAGAAACTCAAAAGTCTTTGTTGCAGTAACGGGTGGTCATATGGGGTTTTTTGGTGCTTTGATCAGAGAAATTCCATGTAAGTTTCTTTCTTTTTCCTTGGTTTGCACCTTTTTTTTTTCCTTAAAGAAAAATGTTTGCATGATTTTTCTTTGTGTTGTTTTTCTACAAAGTTTTGATCTTTTCTTTAAGTTGTTTTTTTAGTTTTTAAGTTTCATGCGCAGGAATTGTTGATTCTCCATACCTGAATTTAACATAATTATTTTTCAAGAGATATGAATCTTTTTTTTCTTCTCTCTTCTTTTTTCTGGTTAAATTTGTATACTTGAAGCAGCAGAGGGGGCAAAAAACTCACTTTATCGGTGCAGCATTTTTGCATAATATGCTGTTTTATAATGAGGAAATCCTCTCGAGATGGACTAGATTTAGTAAAGTTTTCACCTTTACTATCTTGCCTGTTTTTGGAAGTAGTTGATGGTTTGAATCTTGGCATAGATTTTAGCTTTATATGGTAATGATATTTTGCTTACTGTAAGAAATCTGTTGTTTTGAGATGTGACCAGGTTGTTGACCATGGAAGATGCGTACTATGAAGAGGAAATGGGAGTTGTAGTTAACAATATGCTTTCAGAGGCCCGCATGCTAGGTGAAGGGTAAGCTTTATGTGATATTCTGTTTCAGATACGAAGTGATTTTTCCTCAATTGTTCTTTGTAAATTTCCAGAAGACAACCTTTCGACCATTTTTTCAATTATTTCTATTCCAAGCTTTAAAAGAAACTTTAATAGGGTTAATGCTGTTGTCATGGTCTAATTCAGAATTGTTGGCCAAGCTGCTTCCACTGGAAAGCACCAGTGGATTTTCTCAGATGCTAGTGATGGAGGCTGGAATTCTGCTGCCTCTATTGGAGGTCAAGATATATTCCAGGTACTTCTTCCTTTGCTTCTTCTTTACCATTCACTCCTGTGCTAGTTGTCATTGAAAATATTTTTCTTTGTTTTTCTTTTCTTTTCTTTTCTTTTTAAATTGCCCACAATTGTTAGCTGACTAGTTTCTGCTTGCCTGAAAATTTCCTTTTTTTGCAGGATGATTCTGAAATTCATCGCCAATTTTCTTCTGGAATAAAGGTACTGCATGTTGGAATGCAAGACTTTACTTTTATAACTCATTTTCTTTTTATGATATTCCACTTGAAATTCATCCGAGCTTTGTGTATCCCTTTTCGTCATCCAACACCCTGATCATTTGTATTGACTATTAATTCCCATTTGCAGACAATTGCAGTAATCTCTGTGGAATCACAAGGACTGGTACAATTTGGATCCACCCAAAAGGTGAGCACATTGAAAGCAGACCAAGTGAATTTAACTATCCTACAAAAAATATACTTGGGGCCAGGTTGGGGGGTTATACCATTTATTAAAAATATACTATTTCTGCATCCTTTGACTGATGAGAAAGCAAATATCCATGACCTACCACATATCAAGCGTGGATGGTTGTTTGTTGATTTCAATGCTTTTAATATTGCAGATTTTGGAGTCAGAGGAATTTTTGGGTCAAACAAAACGATTGTTTGGCAAGATGGAAAATATTAATGGGCTTACTTCAAATTCCGACTCGCCTTCATCTTTGAACTGTGAAAGTTATGATCTAAATGAATGGTTTGATTCCTTCTGCAATGGGAATATCACGCCCATGCTTGGCGACAACTGCAATGAGCTGATGGAAATAGCTTATTCTTCAATGAATTTTACACAGCCCTCCGCTATCACATCTGTTGTTGAACAAGATAGGATGATTCCTTTATGCCTGGATTCATCTCATCCTACAAACCAATTGAAGACCAGTGAGGCTCAAATGATATTGTCCTGTAATCCTAAGACTCAGTCCCAACACTTGTCTTCACAATCTCCATCTATGAACAAAACAACAGCCCTAACTCCTTGCACTAGTACGTGGAGCAATGCAGGCTCTAATTTGACTTCATTGGAGTCGAAGTTAGGATATGAAATGGTGGTCCAGGATTCTCCAACTGTGTTTTCTACCGAAAGATCAATGAGCAATCTGCATTCTGCTCCATCAATTCATGTTACTGAAGGTGAACTTTCAGAAAGAGAAATGAGCCAGAACAGATTCCCTTTAGAGTTCAAACCAGATGATTTTCCAACTGATCTCTCCAACTCCTGTGTAATAGATAATATTCTCGAGTGGTTTGCCCCTTCACCAGAGCATAGCATAAGTGGAATGGCACCCATGATGAACGGAAATCTTTCACAACCTGGAGGAGTCACTCCAGCATCACCAGGTCTGATTGGAGATATCTTAGTTGATATTCCATTGAAGCAACCGGCCACTTTGGCTCAAAGTTCTGTCGCTGAATCATATTTATCTAACGGAAAGGAGAAATGTGCGGGCATCACTGGCACTGAAAATGATCTTCTTGAAGGTTTGGGATTAGTATTTGGGGGTGGACAAGCTAGGCATTGCTGGGAAGATATCATGGTGCCAGTAGCGAGTAGTGGGCACACAACTGCTAGCACTGGTATTTCAGAATGCATCTCAGAGTTGGATGTTGATTCCAAGGTTGGCCCTCGAAAAGGATTGTTCTCAGAGCTTTTAGATAGTGTTAGTAATTCTAATTATGTTACAAAATCTAGCAGTGATGATCAATTATCCAATGCTAAGAGAAGAAGAGTGGAAAATTCATCAGTCAATGGTAATCAACTTCAGTTAGTGAATGCTTCTTGCCCTACTAGCAGCAGGGTGATGCAGCCTGCTTATAATTTTGACAAGACAAAGAATCTTCTATCAAAACAAGAGATGTTCCCAAAAGCACAAACAGTTTTGTGGATTGATGATAGTTACAGCGTCAATACTGGAAGTTCTGGTTTAACAAAATCTAAGAAACCTGAGGAGCCTGCAAAGGCCACCAAGAAAAGAGCCAGACCTGGAGAAAGTACTCGACCTAGGCCGAAAGACCGTCAGCAGATACAAGACCGTATTAAAGAGTTGAAACAGATCATCCCTGATGGTGCAAAGGTATGCGATCTTATGTTTTGCTTTGAATGAAATAATCTTATATATTTGTTAAATTATTAGATATCTCACATGACTTCCTGCCATATCACCACAAATGCTCTTGGTTATATCGTCACACTTAAAATATAGATCATTGACGAATGCTTTCTTGATGATGTAACAGTGTAGCATTGATGCTCTGTTGGATCGCACCATCAAACATATGTTATTCTTGCAAAGTGTGACCAAATATGCGGAAAAGCTTAAACAAGCTGATGAGCCAAAGGTAGTTTGTTTGTTTAATATTATTGTGTGCTGACAAGTGAACAACCCTTCCATTTGTTTACTGATACAAATAAAATTGCATTTGTATAGTTGATTGACCAACATAATAGACTGCTTCCTAAAGACAACAGCACAAGCAGTGGTGGTGCTACATGGGCATTGGAAGTTGCAGATCAATCAATGGTTTGCCCTATCATCGTCGAGGACCTCAGTCAACCTGGCCTAATGCTTATAGAGGTGTGTGAGTGGAAGAGAATATTTCTCCGAGAATTTGTCATCTGTATATGAATCCACTGAATTTATTTTCTTGTTTTTCTATTACAGATGCTTTGTGAGGATCGGGGATTCTTTCTTGAGATAGCAGATGTAATTAAGGGCTTTGGTTTGAATATAATGAAGGGGTTGATGGAAAGTCGAGAGGATAAGATCTGGGCACGTTTCATTGTTGAGGTAGCACATCAAAATTTAGATTTTAAGGTGTGGAATTAGTTTAACATGAGAAAATTAAGGAAACTGATGTTGAAATTGTTACAGGCAAACATGCAGATAACAAGGGTGGAAGTATTTTGGTCACTTCTCCAGCTTCTAGAACGAACAGGTGCTAGCGTGATGGATTCAACGACTCAACCTAGTAATGCAATGCATGGAAGGATTCCCGAGTTAAACAGTTACCAGCTTCCCGCATTGCCATGTCCTGTCAGCCTGACTGAGACAATTCAATGATAAATCTCTTTCATAGGGATTTTAGAACACTTTGAGCATACATCTATATATTGAGATACCGCAGTGATTGGTGTTCTGAGTTCAAGAACCAAGACCGAAGTGGGAAAAGGAGATTCTCCATTCCATTTTGACTCCCTTGGAAATGGAAGCAAAATGTGAATATGGTTGATAGATAGGAAATACTTCGAAAGGTAGGGCGAGCTATCTAGTTATTCCTTTATGGTACAATTGGAGAGGGATGCGCCATTGGATGTTAGCTTGCTTTTAGTCGTCGATTAATGCCACGTTGCATATGACTGAGAGTGTAGCTGTGCAGGGAACTGCGTCGTGTTTTTGTTGTCATAGACTCTTTTACCATAGCTTGTTCATAGTCTTAAGTTGACAAATCAGTTTAGTCTTAGGCTAACCACTTATTTGTTCTTTGTATCTGTTGCTGTCTCATTAGTATAATCAAAGAATTTGCTCTCTCTCTCCCGCGCCATGGAATGTGACTATGCATGGAAATATTATTTGCTCATGGGGAATAGCTTTCAGATTCTTTAGATTAACTAACATGCACGGTAGGATTCAATACAGCAATCCCATGTAACGTAGGACATGGCACAATAATAAGCTGAAGTATGAGGGAATCTCCATCCTAACTGGGATTCTCATAAACATCTCGAGGAATATGGGTTTCTCCTATGCTTTCATTTGCTCAATCAAATTCTGAACTACTGTATAACAGCTATTAGTGTGGTACCCATAGGCCACATTCACGATTAGAAATTTTAACCTGTAACTAGCTGACCTAGCAAGCAAACTGGATTTGAGCCCCAACAACCGCCCTGGATGACTTTAACCTGTTGCAGGCAGAGAAAGTTGCTGTAAAACCCAGTTAACCTGTACCTATATGATCGCTTTATAGGCTGAGGATATCTGTGTAAATGGTCTCTATCCCTCACAGAATTTGATGGGGACGCCGGGTTCAATATATGATATATGCATGAATATGATCATTGATGGACAATGAATAGCTTAGCCCGTTGTTTTTTAATTGAGAAATTGAGCCCATTCAAGCTCAAATTATTAAATGTTATTTATCTTTATTATTTAATTTTAGTTTATATTATTTTATTAGATTTTTATTAGTTAGTGAGTTTAAGCCCAAATTTAATTCTAATTAGGATTTTATTTTTTATATATAATTTTCTTGATAATTTTCTTCACCCCGAGCGCCATCAATATAACTATTATTTAGGTTATTTTAAATATGATGACCTTAATGAGAAAATCATGAGCTCTAATAAAGTGGAAACCCTCATTTTTTATGGTTATCATAACCCTTGGATCTTTGATATACAGGTTCGTAACATAAATCAATTCTTTAAGTGACACAACTTGTTTGAAAATAAAAAAGTTAGATTTGCTCAGATGATGCTCATTGATGAAACCCAACTTTTTTTTTTTGAGAGATGTTGAGAATTGATTAAAGATGAGAGCTAAACCTCTCATAACTGATTGGACTAAAATAAAACAAAAAAATATAGAAAAAGTACCTACCCCAATCTTATAGGAATAAACTCTCAGATCAATAGAATAATCTAATGTAAGGGAACAAGTCTATCAATGAGTATATAACACATTTTAATGATTATATGATGAGATGTGCCATAAAAAAAATAAAAGTTATAACTTTGTGTAGATTTTGTAAAGGTTTGAATAATAATTTTAGAAAAGAGGTCATGCTCATTTATGTTTTCACTCTTGACCAAGCCTAAACCATAATGCAAGATTATGAGTTGCTTATAAAAAGTCAATAGATAAAACACCAAGACCCCTATAATACCCCATTTAGATCTCAATTTAGGAATGCTAGTTCTGTGTTAGGTGCTCCATTATATAGACCTAATCCTAATAATGCCTAAATTTATAACGAAGATAAGGGTTGTTAATAAAATGTTTATGTTAAGTTCAGAGGTTCAGTGTGCTAAATATCAAGGTTTCGATCATATCTTCTTTAACTACACCTCTAAATCCTTAGTCACCAAGAACATAAGGATATAAGTGGAAAAAAATTACTATTGTGTGCAAGTGTATAGACCTAATCTCGAGGACTTTAATGACCTAGATGAAAAAGAATATTGTGCAAGAAGGGAGACTTAACACTATAAGTCCAAATGAATTTGAAAATGAGGTTAATAAAGAATATAATAATTCTACTTCAGTGGTAGAGGAAGAAGTTTTAGAAATTTTTTTAGTAAAATCGCTTGAAGAGATAAATATGGTATTAAAAGAGTCTTATGATGTTAGTCCTCTTAAACTACTTAATTCTCCACTCACCATGCTTGACGTTTGACACATTAAAGGTTTATAGCAACATGCTCCCCACTCGCTCATTCTTGACACCTAGCACGTCATAGACTTAGAACAACATGTTGAATTTCTTAATCCCTTACCCCTGACACGTGATGAGGAAGACGAAGATAATCCTAATTTACTATGTTATTTCAAAACTATATATACTAAGACTTAAAATAGTGTTTGTTCCACTCCACACTCTCGGTCATATAATGTTCATAGTTATGAATCTAGAAAGCCTGTTGATCTTTTTTTCATGTCTTTTTACTCTAAAATGTCTGATTTAACTGAGTTTTTTTTTCTGCATGTAAAGTTCATAATTTGCATGTTGAGATCATAAATAAAAAATTAAAACTAGTAATGAATAATATAAATTTTGAGCTGAGTTACATAAATATCATAATGCACTTAATATTGGAAATCATTTTATGATATAGATTAGACCTGGACAGTGTCATATGAAAACTAGTCATAAATTGCAATTGAGTACTGTTAGACTACTCAAAGTGTTGCAAATAATTGAATCAAATAGTTATATCATTAAACTACCATTAAACTTTAATATTAGCTCTATTTTTGACATGAAAGACCTTGATATATATAAAAACACAACCTATTCCTAATGCTCATTTTGATATCTCCACCCCATTATCCCTATCATTGGCACACAATGAACATAATAATGCTACTTTAAATGCACAAGTTGTTTTTACCAGGAATGATTAAGTTCAATGAATCCCAGTATATAAGTTAGGCGACCAAATTTAGATTGTACTTGAATTATTAGAAAAACATCGTAATGGTTTAATCATGATCTTTAAAAGCATTATCGGAGCTGCCTTGAATTATAGTTGAACATCACTGTTGTTTTTTGGTTGGGAGATTGGACTCATCCAAGCCCAAGTTATTATATTTTATTTATCTTTATTGTTGCACTTTAATTTATGTTATGTTATTAATTAGTCGGCTTTAAACCTAAATTTAATTATGATTATGATTTTATTATTTATGTAACTTTCTTGACATTATGAGCAATGTTTTATGATTTGATAAAAATAACATAATATTTCTCTTTTGAATTCTCTCATCTTCTTAATTTTTCTTTTTTTTTTTCACAGCTTTTATTTTTCTTTAATTTATAGTCAAGCATCATAATGTAACCCTTTTCCCTCCCTTCTTATGAATCCCAAGTGCCTAATACATTAGCACATTTCTCTCAACATCAATACCTTCTCATCATCCTCATGATCACTATTTTTTTTGAAGACGTCTGCATACCTTCGGTGGCAGTCGTAATAGTTTAACATAGACCGTTGTAAGTGAACTAATCACCACGCACTAAAAGATTCCATGCTAATATAGGTACTACATTAGGTATTCTTGTCCTTGATGAAAAAAAGTCCAATACTGTTGTTATCATTAATGAATTGAGCATAAGAAAAAAGTTAACACTTTGGAATAAGAAGCAACTTTTGATAGCTGAGTGTGCTTTTCAAATCAGAGCACTTGTGGACAGGGAAAGCTCCCAGCATTAGAAGATAAGTGCTCCGTCTTCCATTAAACTGAACTCAGCACAGGCCAATCAGAAACCTTGCTCAAAGCCTTCTACCTTATATACAAGTTTTATAAACAGGGAAAAACTGAGGAGTCCTAGTCATGACCTAATTTGGAAGACTATCATAAACTGAGATTTGCTGGGTGTTGTAACGAGTGGTAACAGCTGCAACCAATTTGCAGTTTCAAAACGCATGTCAATACCACTCACTGCATTTGTCCTCTTCCACTTGACAGATGATATGATATACTAGAGTCTGTACATTCATGTTGGACTTTCCACTTTAGCTGAAAGCCAATACAAAGGAGTTAACACAGCAAGCACAAAGGATTTAGGACTCTCTCTTACCTATGCAGGCACGCCTGTCCTTTTGTACGTACTAATGGTTTCTCCATGCTATTCAAGTGGTAGGAGATAGAGAAGCTGTAATGTTCTCCTGTGGATCAAAATGGAAAAGATTCGTAGGCCTTGGCTGTACGTTGTGCATAGAAAAACTGCTTATGGCATACATAAGAGAAGACCTATAAAAAATAGTCTGGTGATTTTACCTACATTTTCTGTGAACTGTAAGCAATTTGGTCATGTAGAGTGTGACAGAGATACATTCTTTGTTTCTTTCTGAAAAGCAGAAGCATTAACAAGTCATTTCCCATCGCTAATTTAGTATACAAGTGGATAAAATAAGTGAAACATGACACTCTAACGCACTCACTGCACAGAAACAAGTTGGTCACACTAGTTTTCTGGACTTGAAATAACATGCAGATTATTGCCTTGCAATTCCTTGTAAGATCAATACTTTGCTACGCTTATCTTGGCAATGAATCTTGACTCCTCTGCTATGCTCTATTTTTCAATTAAAACAAACAACCATAATTTTCATGTCAATCTTACAAGAATCCGTACAAATGCTGGAACAGAGCACACGCATTGCCCTTTGCATAATATGAAAGGAAACTACTGCAGGGCCACAAAAAAGCATTGGTAGGTCAGTAGCATAGGACCACAATGGCAATTGTTAAATCAGGATACCCACATCAGAAATATCTGTATATATAGAAATGATTTACCTTGGGGTGGTGCTGAGTCCTAATTTTCTTATCTATATAGGAGACAAATCAGAGAGGAGTCTGGTCGATGATCCACTTAGACGAAATATTGAGCATTAGAACACATAAAACTTGAGGTTCCTATGATCCAAATCGTCATAAAATGACGTTCAGCTTTTCATTTTTGGGGACACAAATGTCAACTGGTATCCTAATTTTTTTAGGTCACAAAAGAGTCCTGTCTGTCTGCATAGCAGAAATGGCTTTATGAAGATAACAAGGATGAGTTACGGATCTGATTTTGTCTATAATAGATTAAATAAAATCCCTTACATTATAGTTAACCCAGGAGGGGGAGAGAGAGAGAGAGAGAGAGAGAGGGAGAGAGATTGCCCAATAATCACAGCTTTACCTACCAGAAATTTTTTTAAAATGATCCTTTAGAATTTCCATGTCATTGGATTTTATATTTATTTTTTCTATCCTGATAACACTTTTATTATAAACAAAATCTCAGTGCAAAGTAACATATACCTCCTTTATATATATTCACTTGAATAGTCATTCAGCATTGGTCTTCCAATCCAAGCATCACCTTCCCATTGCATGGCCATAGAGTGCTTGGTAACTAACTCATTTGCAAGTCTTTATAGCAGAATTCTCTGATATCTCCAATCTTGTCTATCTCATTCCAAGGTATCCCATCACATACTACATAGTTGTGACCACTGTAAAGTGCAAAATATGGCTCATCAGGAGAAGGAAACAAGTGGATTGGAGTGGAGAATAACTTTGGGAGATGGGTCATCAAAGAGTTTGGTCCCGGAGACAGGGCCTATCAGCAGAATTTGGATGGGGCTAAAGGGTTTGATGGCAGGACTGGTTTTGAAAGTATGGAAGTTTTTAAACAAAGCATGGGATATAGGGGTGGATGACCCCAGAAAAGTGATCCATTGTCTAAAAGCAGGAATGGCACTTACTATTGTCTCCCTCGTTTACTTCACGAGACCTTTGTATGAAGGTGTGGGTGGCAATGCTATGTGGGCTGTTATGACAGTTGTGGTAGTCTTTGAAAATACTGTAGGTAAGTACTCCAAATTTGTTGAAACATTAAATAATCAATGTCCAAAGCTCTGTAAAATGTCATCATCCATGGTCACTGGTCCTCCCCACTATTTGAGGATCAAACATCACGGGAAAACAAGGAAGCAAGTTTTTTTTTTTTGTTGAATGAATTCTGCAATGTTCTTTAAGCCAGTGGCCCAAAAGGCTAAAGCATTTTACATTAACCTTTAGACTTAACCTGATTATCTTGCAGGTGCAACAATATCCAAAAGTTTGAATAGAGTGATTGGAACAACTCTTGCTGGATTTCTTGCCTTTGGTGTCCATTGGGTGGCTAGTCAGTCAGGACAGAAATTTGAGCCCCTAATCATTGGAGCTTCAGTTTTCTTATTAGGTTTGCATCTAATATAATTTGAACTAACATTTTACTAGAAGTTGTTTTACGAGAAAAAAAAAGGGACAATTATCTAATCTAGTGTTAATTAATCACGTTTCTCCTCAGCCTCTGCTGCAACCTTCTCCAGATTTATTCCCTCGGTGAAAGCTCGGTTTGATTATGGAGCCTTGATCTTTATCCTCACTTTCAGCTTGGTTGCTGTTTCTGGTTATCGAGTGGATAAACTGTTTGCCCTGGCTCATCAAAGAATATCTACGATTATCATCGGAACTTGTTTATGCATCCTTGTAACCATGTTTATTTGCCCCATCTGGGCTGGTCAGGAGCTGCATGCTCTTATCTGTCGCAACATGGACAAACTTGCCGGCTCTTTAGATGGTAAGTGGCATACCATGCAGGCACTTATGAATGAAGATTTTCAGTTTCGCAAAAAATTTATCAAATCCATCGCATTTCAGGTTGTGTAGAAGAGTATTTCGATCATAATGGCGAACTTAAAGACAGCGATAAACATCCTGACAAGAAATTGCTTGGTTACAAATGTGTGCTCAATTCCAAGACCACAGAGGAATCCATGGTACGTGACAGGACTTGCCAATAAAATCAATCGAAATATATAATAATTTCTCAGACTGTTTGACTGAAGTTGTGGATGACACTGTTTTTGACACAGGCCAATTTTGCTAGATTGGAGCCTGCACATGGTCGCTTCAACTTCAAGCATCCATGGCAACAATACCTTAAAATCGGTGCATCAATGCGCAGCTGTGCCTACTCCATTGAGGCTCTTAATAGCTGCATTGATTCAGAAAATCAGGTGACAAATTTTCTTTATACTCTCGCTTAATACTTTTTAACCCTGTGATTTTTGTCCTGACAAAGTCTTTGTTTCCCTACACTACTATGTCTGAAAACAGGCCCCTGAGTTCATAAAGAAGCACATGAGCAACGTTTGCATGAAAGTGAGCTCCAACTCTTCCTGTGTTATAAAAGAGCTAGCAAAAACTATCAAGACATTGAAAAAATCATCCTCCATAGATTTCTTAGTTGAAGAAATGAGCAGTGCAGTGCAAGATCTCCAAAATGAAATAAAATCTCTTTCAAATCTGCTTAGCCCAGCAGAACTTTTACTTCCTGGGAGCAAGGAAACTGAGAAAACAACGTCCACAATACATCTCCTGGAAGTTCTTCCAGTAGTAAGTTTAGCTTCTTTGCTGATAGATATTTCGTCAAGGATCCAAGATATTGTCAAAACGGTTGAAGAACTAGCTAACGTAGCAGAATTCAAGGCTGAAGCTGATGACAAGGCCAAACAAAATCAAGCCAATATTAATAGAATTGTACCAAGTCAACAAAATGATGATCAGCAAACCATGAAGGCTCTTGAAAGGGTCTGAGTTTCCATATTAGTTTTTTCAAATATTTTCAGTGAGAAGAAACAATTTAGACAGGCTGGATGCACTGTAAAAATCAATATAGCAATTGACATAAATAAATAAAAGCTAGTGAGATCACAGGATTACTTTAAATATTTCTTAATTATAGTTACGAGGTTGATGATGCTTATTAATGCCTAATGGATTCGAGATTTAAACCTTAAAAACCATGCTTGTGACACAACGCATGAGGCAAGATCCAAGCCCAACAGCTAATGGGTCATGGAAGGTACTAGCGGATCCAAAGTGATTGCATACTTTAAGCTCGAGAATATCGCTTCGTCTAATTCTTAGGATGAGCTGCACCACTTCCAAATAGCCTCCTTGACTCAACTATCCAAAATTAATTAACAAAAAACTAAAAAAAAGGATGAGATTTTACTGTTTACCTCCTCGAACAACTTAATTAATTGAATTGATTTCTTTATTATTTTTTTAAGTTTTCTTTTCAATTCATTTTTTTTAATTTTAATTTTATTTTTTAATATTAGGTTTATTGAGGATTGAACTTTATAATTCTTTTCAATTTACTTTTTATGAGGTTATCTTATTTTTATGATTTAAACCACAAGTTTGATAAGTTAACTCGGTTGACTTAGATTTTTTTCTTCTAATTGACTTATTTTTTCAATTTCATCATTTAATATTGGGTTGATTGAGAATTAGGTTTCGTTATCTGTTTCGATTTGCTTTCTATGAGATTATTTTTATTTCGTGACTTGGGTCATGGGCATTACCGGCTAATCCGAGTTGACTAGAGTAATTTTTTATGTTTTTTTTTAATTGATTTCTCAATTTTAATTTTATCCTTCAATATTATGTTTATTGGGGATTGAGCTTCATAGTTTTTTTTTCAATTTATTTTTTATACTTATTATTCCAATTTCATGACCTAAACTACAGATTTTACAAGTTAACTTGAGTTTTTTTCCCTCCTTTCTAATTAACATTTTCCTTCAAATTCATACTTTAAAATTGGGTTGATTAGGAATTAGATTTCATAATATGTTTCGATTTACTTTCTATTATGTTATTCATATCTTATAACTTAAGTCACGAGTTTAATAGGTTAACCCGAGTTAACTCGAGTCATTTTTTTAATCGATTTTTTTTTCAATTTCATCTTTTAAAATTGAATTGCTTGAGAATTGTACTTTATAATTTATTTATATTTATTTTCTATTGCATCATTATATTAAATCTAGCATTGCAATGTTTTCTCCACTTTACCCTCATCTCTACACAAGTTAGCATGATTTATAGCTATATAAATCCATAAAATATATAAAATATGAGGTAAGATAGATTCTAATTTCATAAGCTCTAAATTCCTATAATTCTCGGTGTAATTTTTTATCATCTTCTTCCATCTTAAGCATTGAAAGTCCCCTAAGCCCAAGAAAAACTTGTTTTAGAGGTGTTCATAATTTTCAATATTTTCTAATCCAATATCCGATTGCAAGTTTCCTTAAAATTAATCTCGTCACATTATAAATTCATTTTCGCACCACAACCATGCAAATTGGAACGAGAACTCATCAGCTAAGTTGTGTTCTTAACCCTATCATGGACTAAAGTCTATATATGTATGAATATAATGCCAATATGGGAGTTTAGAGGTGAAAGGCTCGTTCATCTTTCAAGTGAGTCTAAGTTCAAGATGTTCACCATATATATCAGGAGAGCTCTCAATTAGGTTCAAGTTGTGAAACTAGAATCTCTAATATGGCCCGCTCGTATTTGAACTTCGAAGATCATATAATAATCTTTAGTCGTGAAGTTGATATGATGAGAGTTTTCGGAATATATTGAAGGTGAAACTTGTCTCTTAGGTAAAGATAAGAAAAGCCGCCACCTCAGAGGAAAAAAATAGAGAAAGCCAACGTAATATAAGTATTCAAAGTTGGGCTAATTTTCCTAACACATGACCTGATATAAAAGATTAAGATATTTTTATATAAAAAAATAAAAAAATTATAAAATTTAAGGTTTAATAATTTAATATTAAATGATGAAATTAAAATAAAAAACAATCAATTTTAAAATAAAAAATATTGAAGAAAAAAACTCAAGTCAATCTGGATTTAGGCACCGTTTGGCATTGCGTTTGTAACTGCGTTTCATCAAAATTTGAATTTTTTTTGCTAAAATTGAGTGCGGTTTGTACTTTTTGGATCGTTTTGATGTGCTGATGTCAAAATTGATTTTTAAAAAATAAAAAAACATTATTGGCATGCATTTCGGCACGAAAAGCTATTTGAAAAGCACCCGCAATCACACTGCCAAACACGCTCTTACTCTAGTACAAACCTGTCATCTACGATATGCAATGGAAATGAAAAAATTAATTATTTTAAAAGCACTTAGAGAAAAGGATCAAAGTTAAATAAATTAAAACAACAAAACCCGATTTATTGAAAAAAGGTCGAACGAAAGTTAATTTGACTAACCCTTCACCTGAGTCAATGACAAAAAGAATCTAGAAAACTTAAGGTTCAATAATATAATATGAAATGATAAAATTGATTAAAAAAAAGACTTAGAAAGAACAAAGTTAAATCGGGTTAATCTTTGAAATTAATGATCTGGATCATGAGATTGAGATGACCATGTAGAAAGCAAAAACAAAAAAATCTCGAAGCAAAATTCTCAATAATAAAAAATTTAAAAAGAAAATATATAACAATCAAAATAATAAGGACCAAATCAGGTTAAAAACCTACTAAAAAATAATAATAAGGGACTAAATTGAAAAATAAAATAAATTAAGAAAAGGATAAATAAAAAAACAATAAAAAAATAAAGACCAAGATTGACTAATAAAATAAAATAAAATACTGAGAGATATAATTGGAATAAATAAATAAATCAAGAAAAAGATAAAAAAAGATACCAATGAAAAGAACAAAGACCATATCTGATATAAAATTAAATAAAACCAAATAAGAAAGGATGCAATTGAAAAAATATTTAAAAAATAATAATAAACAAATAAAGACCAATAAAAAGAATAAAAACCATAATTGAAAGAAATAAATAAATAAGAGGACAACTCTATATTTTGGTTGACCTTACATGAATTTCGAAGAGAGAAGAAAAAAAAGAGAGGGAGGAGAAAAAAATCTCACCACAACTAAACCGCAATGCATATCACTACATATGTTACCCATTAGCTGCGCCGCCATTATAAACGTTAGAAGACACGGTGTTGGGTGTTTTTAGCTATTAAATATTGCACGCGTTACTAGAATGGCACGAACGGTATTTACTTGACGGCACATTGAACTTATTCTTTCTATTAATGTTTTTTTTTATATATTTTAAAAGATTGACTTGTTATTGATTCATATAGATTATAACAAAATAACCATGATGAAAAGATTCAAATAACCGTGAAGGCCATTCTTAAAATTTTTGTTTTTACTTTAAGGGCAATGAAGTCATTTACTGTTTGAAAAAAGAAAAAAACCCCTCTTAACCTTTTGCTTTTAAAGGTATTTATATTATTTAACTGTATAAAAAGAAATAATCATTATAGCACCAATCAATTTTATACCGATGAATTTTATAATGAAAATGAATCATATATAAAATATCATTTTACTTTTAAAAACAGGTCATTTGGTTTTTGATATAAAGGGGAAAGACATCATTGCAATGAGTCTAAAACAATAACGAGGTTTAGCGTGTGTTTTTTTTAATTTTAATTTGATGGATATCTTAGCTTGTGTTTGTAGGCCCAATCAAATAACAGACCCTGTCCATCTCAGCCCTCCTCTTTTCGCTGGGAAAATCTATGGGTCTTTTCTTTACCACAAAAACAAAGGAGGGCCAACTTCAGCCTCACACTAGCCCACTTATAAATGGGCTCAGGTCCATTTCTAAACAATTTCAAATTAACCGTGAAACCCAGAGATCCAAAACTCTCTCTCTCTTAGAAATAAATAAATAAATAAATCCCAGAGTTTTCTAGGGGTTTCTATTAAAATGACTACCTCCCCCTCCCCCTCCCCCTCCCCCTCCCCCTCGGTTTTATTTTGATTTTGTGCTAGTAATTATACTTAAAAATGGAAGACACAATCCTTACCTCTGAGAAACCCTCAAATCCTTCCCCTCTCGATCCTCCTTCTCGCTTCATCTGCCACGTGTACGTTCTTAATCTCTTAAATCTCTCCTCCAGTCACTGTGATTAAGTTGTTTGTTATTCTAACTTAATTTCTGATTGTGTAGGTGCCAGAAACAGTTTTCACAGTACACGTGTCCTCGATGCAATTCTCGCTATTGTTCTCTTCACTGCTATAAGGTAAAATAACAATGCGAGTAATGATTGGGTTTTTTTTTTTTAATTCTGGTTTTGTCGCGGTGTTTGCAGTCGCATAGTGAGAGGTGCACAGAGTCGTTTATGAGAGAAAATGTGATGGAAGAGATGAAGCTGATGCAATCGGATGAGCAAACGAAGCGGAAAATGCTTGATATTCTGAAACGGTTTCATTCTGAGGAGCAAGAAGGAATGGATGATAGCATGGATGACGACGACGACGATCCTGAGGATGGTAATTTTCAATTAATTATGATGATATCTGGAAAAAAGTTTTTTTTTTATTGTTATTATTATTGATAATTGTGTTGGTGGAGAACTTTGAAAAATGTGACAATTTCAGTTTGTTGTAATGCTAGCTTTAGTTTTGGAATTTAGAAATTGATTGGTGAATGAGTTAATTTTTGGTCGTGAAGGAAGGGGGTGCGTAAAGTGGCATTTATATATAATTTTTTCAAGTCCTGGAAGGATGGTATGGTTATAACTCTACCTTTATTCATATTTTTGTCTAATTTTGCAATGCATACTCTAAGTTAGTGAATTGGACTGTAAGGAAATCCGTTTATTTTGGGTTCTTGCTACTTAGATCCTTGTGGCATTCTACTGTTAAAAGGGCGAATTTATTAGTTTTTTTTTCTCTCATGCAATTGTTTCTCAGTGAAATAAGATTGTAAACTCTTGAGGACAGGTTTGTGCATAACTAGTGCGATGTTTTGAAATGTTATAATTAGTTATGGAAGGGCTTTGACCTGATTTTGCTCATATTTTATTTGTTGACAGATTCTGTTCTTTCTGAGGAGACTGTTCAGAAGGTGTTGTCTGGTGTGTTTTTATGTATTTTCTATTTTTTTCTTGTAAATTTTTTTATGTCTTCTCATTGGTTCTTCTTTGCCTGTCATTCAGTACTTCAGATATTTTCATTTTCATTTAAACTGAATTTTCTCACTCATTAGGTTGTAGTTAGAGTGTTATTTAATGGTGTGTTCTGATGCTTTAACTTTAGAAGCTAATGGAATTCATGTATTGTTTCTCATTGCAGGTGGTCCAATCAATTATGATGATTTATCAGCAGAAGAGAAGAAACGTTTCCAAAGAGCTGTGGCATCTGGAGAACTCAGCAAGTTGATCGAAGCATGGGATCCATGGTGGTTGAAGTCTTCTGCTAGAGCCATCTCTCTTAGCAAGGAAGGAACCAGACTTATCCACCCACTTGCCAAAGAGGAAGCATTGTCATCGCGTCAAGATGATGGTGCAGGGGACCAACCCAGTGAGATTCCTCCTGGCCCTGATGCTCCATTACCTCCTGTAAGGAAGCTTATTTCTAGAGATCCATCACCCTTCTTAGCCGTTCACTTGGTTGACATTATATATAGCTACTGCTTCACACTACGCCTCTACAATGGAGATTGGCAGTCAGATGCCATTGGGTCAGCAACAGTGGTATTGAATGTCTCCTCTGTCTTAGGTCAAGCCGGCCAGCCCGAAACCGTCCTGGAAGCTCTGTCATATTGCTTGGAGAGAACTTGCTCTCCAGAGTATAGAAACATGGGTGGATTGCAATTTGGATTGGGTCTTGTTGAAGATGTATTACACATTCTGTCACTTGGTGGCCCTGCTTTAATCTGCTTGCTCTGTGATCTACAGAGGATGGTTCAGGCTGGAGAGGAGGAGCTGAAAGCTGAGAAAAGGAGAAAGTCGAAGACAGAAATCAAGAGTAAGCTGAAGCTTGCGGAGAAGAAGGTCTATTTCATAATGTGTTGGGTGCATGAGCAGCCAGGGGAAGCCTGGTCCTCCCTAGCTGCCATAGTAAGGGCAGAAAAAAGTTCAGCTTTGGATTGTAGAGCAGGTAAAAATCCCCAGATAGCAGAACTAAAAACTGAATCCAAGGGAAAGGTTTTGATAGAGGAATTGTAATGAGTTGGTGATTATTGTATGATCTGGACATGTAAAAACCCTTGTATATTTCAAACTATGGAAGAGGTTTTTGATCGAAGGAAGTGAAATGATTTCGCTGATAGTTGGATACGTAGTTGTCTTTCTGGAATTGATCTCCGACCAGACCCGGCAGTAAACATCAATTGCTTTTCTGGCAGGCTGGCAACCTCTCAGTTGCGGCTCGGGCTTTGGAGCTCATTGGCATATTTTCGCTGCTACTTTATGTTCTCTCTTCATTATGGATTTCGCAATACTATCCGTCTTCAGCCACAAGGTATCCCAGTGACTGAGTTGGGACATCGTTCACTATGTGGGACCTACAAACATGTGAGTTACACAGTGGCCGAAAACCAAGAAGTCCCATCCATAATTCCTTGAAACTTGTTAAGAATTTCCCAAACAGTTGGCTCATGAATAAAACGTCATCGCTTTCTCAGCTCTCACCTTTCGTCGCCTGGTCAAGAAAGAATTCAATAATTATCCAATAAATAAGGGCGTGTTTGTCGGTGCATTCAAAATATGATTTCTCTGAAAAATTGTATATAAAAAATGAATTTTTAAAAATTTAAAAAATATTTTTTAATATATTTTTAAATTAAAGAACATTTTAAAATGTAATTTTTATCGCATTTTTAAACAGCCCTAAAAAGTGGATCTATTTTTTGCCGGGGGGTTGTGGCATTATTGTAATTCAAAAGGTAACCATGTCCATAATATACCGTAAAAACAAAAATTAAAAAGAAAATTAAAGGAGAAGGGCTTCTTAATGTATATTTTTTATGATATTATTTATTAGAATAGTGTTTTTATATAAGTTATTTATTTATTAAATTTATTTTTAATTTTCAATATTAAATTTTATAATTTTATAAAATTATTCCAAATTCATAATACGGAAAACTATATGAATACATAACGAACGCACGCACGCCAATATTCCTTGTCGGTCATCGCCATAAACCTCCGAGTTAAAAACAAGTGTTCCTCTTTCCTTCCATTCCCATTTCTCCTAAAAAAAGATCGAACTTCCTCCAGAGAACTCTGAAATAAAAAATCAGAGTGAAAGAAAGCTACAGTAATTCAATAATGGTTGATGTAGCAGATAAATTAGCGTATTTTCAAGCAATTACAGGCCTTGAAGATCCCGATTTATGCACCCAGATCCTCCAAGCCCATAATTGGGACCTCGAACTCGCCATCTCCTCTTTCACCTCTAATCACAATAATGACCCCCTTTCTTACTCCTCATCCACCGCCACCGCCACCGCCACCGCCACCACATCCACCGTCGTCGAACCACCCATTTCACCCATTCATCGTTCCGATTCCACCTCCATCGCTCCCGTGGCTGCTCCTCCTCCTGGTTTGGGCTGGAAAATAATTACTTTACCAATCTCAATCGTTTCTGGTAGTTTACGGTTAATTTCTGGTGCTGTTGGGTTTGGATTTTGGGCTGCTGGTAGTATCTTCTCTTATTCATTAGGTTTTATTGGGTTTGGCTCGAATTCGGACCGGGGTGGGGATTCTTCGGCGCAATTGGTAACTGCTTCCGCCGCGTCGAGAGAAGCCTTGGAGTTTATTGCTCAATTTGAGAGGGATTATGGTGGTTCTGGTTCTTCTAGTAGGCCGAATTTTGTTGGTGAAGGATTTATGGATGCGTTGACGAGGTCGAGGAATAGTTTTAAGTTGTTGTTTGTGTATTTGCATTCCCCGGATCATCCTGATACGCCCGCGTTTTGTGAGGGGACGTTGTGTTCGGAGGTTTTTAGCGCGTTTGTTAATGAGAATTTTGTTGCGTGGGGTGGGAGTCTTAGAGGGAGTGAGGGGTTTAAGATGAGTAATAGTTTGAAGGCTTCAAGGTTTCCGTTTTGTGCTGTTGTTATGCCTGCTACAAATCAGAGGATTGCGTTGCTTCAACAGGTAATTCTTTTCGGTGTGTGGTGATTTAATTTGAGATGTTGAATGATTTTGATGAGCTATATGTACTCCTATTTTGATTATGGTTGTTGTTGTTGAATTGATTATTGAATGAGGGAAATTAGGATTTGCAGGGATAGATTTGGCTAGGCAAATTATGAAGTAGATGGTTGTGTTTGTTGGGGGAAGGGATAGTACCTTGTTTCAACTCTGCACGGGAAAGTGTTAAAGGTGATTGAATTTGGCATTGGGCCATCAGAGATATTAAGCTTTGGTACATTGTGATTGTTTCTTTAAATATAGTTACTGCATTGAAACCTCGGTATTATTCTATAGGGTTGATTTATTTTTTTCTGTATAGTTTCTTGGGTACTTGATGTTGTTGGATTTACGGTGTCTTACTCTCTTGTTTTCTATCCTACTTGTAGATTTCATTTTGTATTTTCCTTGTGATGGTAGGTTTGTGTGCATCTTTTCATGAAAATTCTTTTTTCCATGGAATGCAATTAACGCGCTCTCCACCTCGCATATCGAGCTTTTTCAACATTTGTTGCAATAGCATGGGTTTATCCCACCCTTTTACATATGCACCAAAGTTTCCATATCTTTTTCGTTTTCAAATATAACTCAATTTTCCTTCAAAAACACTCTGGTTTGGGCGATGAGCCTTTAATGACTTGTTTGTCATCTGTGTCAACTGCTGAAGCATTTAATTGAATATTTAGGTATTACCCAATTCATGAGTTCGCTGGAATTTAGTTTGGAGGTTTCTGGGTCTTAAATAGACTCAACTTGTTTAATTGTGTTGTTGCTTAGTAGCTTTTTGCTGACAATTATGTGCATCTTTCTCTTGATCTAGGTTGAGGGTCCAAAATCTCCTGAAGAAATGCTCATGACACTACAGAGAGTTCTTGAAGAAAGTGCCCCGGTTCTTGTTGCAGCAAGACTTGAAGCGGAGGAGAGAACAACAAACATGCGTTTGAGGGAGGAGCAAGATGCTGCATACAGAGCAGCACTTGAAGCCGATCAAGTATGCCTTTGTTTCTTTTTTCTTTTTTTACTTGAGCATTTAGTTTATATCATGTTGGTACTGTTGGTCAGATGTGATGGTCCTTTTCTTCTTGCATGGTGGTGATGATTTTCTATTTGCCTTTGTATTCTTTTTTCTTTTATGCTTCAGGCTAGGGAACGACAACTGAGAGAAGAACAAGAACGTCTGGAAAGGGAGGCTGCTGAGGCAGAGAGAAAGCGCAAGGAGGAAGAAGAGGCTCAGGAGAGAGCAACACGTGAGGCTGCAGAAAAAGAGGCGGCTCTGGCAAGAATGCGGCAGGAGAAAGCCTTGTCGCTTGGTGCTGAACCTGAAAAGGGACCTAATGTTACACAAGTAACGTGTCTTATTTTATTTATTGCTTTTTTAATGATGCTGTTATCTGTAATCTTTTATTGTTTAGGACTTCAGGATGATTACTCAATTTTTTGTACTACAAGCATTGGTACTCTATGTAGCCTTGACTTGGTTTCATAAGTGTGTTTTTTTCTTCTGTTTTTTTTTTTTTTTTTGTATGCCGTTTAGCTTTTGATCTACTGGACTTCCTAACCCTCATAGTGTCTTTATGAAGAGTTGTCATGTGAATCTTTTGGAACTAATCTATGACTTCAAATGTAACTTTGTTAATCAGGTTTTGGTTCGATTTCCAACTGGAGAACGCAAAGAGAGGAGATTCCACAGTACAGCCACTATCCAGTCCCTGTATGATTATGTTGATTCTTTGGGTTGCTTAGATGTTGAGAATTACAGTCTTGTCTCAAACTTTCCCCGAGTTGTCTATGGTACAGATAAGCTCTCTCTATCTTTAAAAGAAGCAGGTTTGCACCCTCAAGCCAGCCTTTTTGTGGAGCTGAACTAGAGCAATGTAATGCCAAGTTGAGCTATCAAGAGCAGTCAGAAGCAGGACCATCAAGTAGGATACTTTGTTGTATTTCTCTTTCCAAATTCAACTTGATTGGCAATGATAGTCGGAGAAGATAGCTACTTTGGTCTCTTTGTGATGTTCTATTTTCTTTCAATTGCAAATGTCAATCAAACAAATGGAGTCAAGGTGGAAAGTAGGGTTGAAATAATGATATTGATCTTGCACATATCTCGATCTGGAATTTCTAGTAGCTTATCGACATTGATTGAAAGAGTGGATTGAAATTTCACTTGAGTGCTTTATCATGTGCTGTTGATAGAATGCAAGACTTGTGAAATGCATGCTGTTTTACTTGGGAAACCTGTTTCAGGAATTGACTTGAATTGTAAACTGAGAGCACCATGTTCATGCTTGAGACTACTAGATGTCCTAGAGTCCTAGACCTTGGCACTATAATTCTCTGTTTAATGTTTAGATTATCTGAGAAATTACTAAGCCAGTCATGTGGCTGCCTCCGTAGCAGTTTTTACGGTTGTGTTTCTGACCTTGCAGGTGGGCTTCTGTTAACTGCTGTTGCTGGTTTCCGTGAACTGTAGTTTTTGACTTGCTGCTAATGGCACCTACATTGCCTTTGTCTCCCCTTTCTATAAGATTCTTAAGCTTGTATGTCTGATAGTTTCGGAAACGGACATCAAGCTGTTTTAATTTTTTGCAACTCTCTTTAACAGTAGCACTAATTTATTTTATAAAGATTTAAATATTTAGAGATTATCTTTAATTCCTCTCCATTGTCAAGATTGTAACCTTAAAGCATGAAAACCCTAGTTCTATCCATGTTATTCATTGTGTCATTCCAACCCGTGACCCATGACGGATTGCGGGTCAACTGACTGGCTGATACTATAGCAAAGAATAAATGTTCGATAGTCTAGGTCTTCAATGTTAGTCTAGCTGATATCTTTTGTCTTCAATGTTTTAGCTGCAAGTCTTCAATGCAATCCAGAGAATAACATTCCACATAACCTAGTAATTGCAAGCTCAAATGTCCTGATATGGCCTTCTCCATCCTTACAGTGACAATGCAGATAAACCTGCAAATTGTAAGATGACCTTGTTTCGCTGGAAGCCTCTGGTGACAAAAGCAAATAGGTTTTTGACCAACATATTTTATACATTTATGATATTATAACAAACTAACGATCACAGTCATCGGCTGGAAATATTTATATGCCAATAAAAGCATGGGAAATAGTTAAAAAGATTTCTAATTAAATTTACCAAACTAATATAATCAATCCAACTTTAGTATTTTTAAATAGTAAAATACTAATTAAATTAAAAGTTATAATCTAAATATAAAAAAGATTTCAAATAAAATAAGATAAATAAAAACGATTTCACATAATAACTTCCATTTCTTATTTGAAGACTTTCATGATTTTTTATCATCATGAAATTTTAAATTAATATGAAACAAGTTTTTCAGAATCTATAAAAATTTCAGCTCAATCTAATAGTTAGATTAAAAGTTGTACTTAACCATTAATAAAATAATGCAATAGACATTATCATGCCAAGAATATTACAAAAATTTGCCCACTCTTATATTTTTTAAAAAACTCACCATCGAGTTATCTGTTAAGAATTAAATTCTTTCATTTTAAAATTTA
This sequence comes from Populus nigra, assembly GCF_951802175.1. NCBI lineage: Eukaryota > Viridiplantae > Streptophyta > Magnoliopsida > Malpighiales > Salicaceae > Populus > Populus nigra. Next base: position 16,286,353 of record NC_084859.1, read on the forward strand.
ATTTATAATGTTTGCATGATAAAGAAAAATTCATATTTAATATTATATTTTTTATTTCTATAAAGTTCATTTGTAGTTTCCTTTCGTATTTTTCTAATCCAAACTTAACATCATCATTATCTATGACTTCTAATATTTTAAACTCTGAATATAAAAAAAACTTAAAAACATATCTTTTATAATATCTTTAGAAGAATGGTTAGAAATCACCATGTCCTTCATTATGTTCTTGTTTGCAAAATCTTTATTCGTGACTTGAAGTTCATCGTTTTACATTGTCTTCTTCAGCTTAAAATAAAAAACTAAAATTGTTTGTCAACACCTTTTTTTGCCACTTTATCTTTAACATAATTAGATGACTTTTAAATTTTGCTTTTACCAGATTCCTCCACGTAAAGAAGTGATTGTCTTGGTGAAATCTCAAGAATAGGTCTAAGGTAAGGTTGGCTTAAAGTAAGTCTCCGAGTACATTCCTATCCTTTTTGTGATTCCTATTTGCATGACCATTAGCCGATTTAAACCTGTTATATCTTGCTCCTATCAATCTATTATTTGTTCATGAGATTGCTCCAAGAGAAAACAAAATTGTTTCAACCACCAACAAAATTAGAAACACTATTTGTTTCAATGAGAGGAGGATAAGTAATTTGTTCATGAGATAGCACCAAACGATTTAGTTTGCTCCCGAGCTTGTACAGTGCCTTAGAGAGCCTTTACTTCATGATGGGGTGCTACCGTCTTCATTCATCATCGGAGTGTACGATGTGAATAAAAGTTAAAATTCTCGAGCTCTAAAATTACAAACTTAAATTGTAAAGAAATTTAGAGGAAAATATTTTAGTATTTTGTAAAATCTAAATAATAGTTATAATCTGAATATTCTTAAAATAAATTAGACATTCTTATTTATATTAATTTGACCTGAAATATTTTATATGAAATGATTTCTAATTAAAACTTATCTAATAGAATTCATCTAGTATTATAATTTCTAAATAATAAAATACTATTTAAATTAAAAGTTCTAAGTTGAATAGAAAAAAGCATCCAAATGCAATAAGGTAAATAAAGAAAATCTTGCATGGTAGTTTCCAAGTATTATTTAAAGGTCTTTCAGATCTCTGATTATTATGAAGTTTTAACCCAATAGAAAACATGATCTTTCAAATTTTTTATCCACATTTTATCTCAATATAAAAATTAGATTAAAATTTATGTTTAATTTATCAAATTGCATCATTCACTCCTTTTTAACTCTTCAAAACTTAAAAATCTTAATTATTAATGAAATAATGCAATAAATATTATTATGCCAAGAGTATTGAAGAAAGTTCCCATGTCATGGACCTAGACAAAAATATTTCTCAATGGAAAAAAAAATTTAAACATTTTGAACATGATTTTTTCTATGAAGAAAAAAAATCGTATATCTAAAAAGCTTATATGTACATCTAATTAAGTAAATTGATGATTATATGTGTTGATAAATGAAAAAAAAAGAATTCTTAACACTAATCAATGACTAAATTGAAAAATTAAAAGATTCATACGTGTTAAGATATTTAATCTTGTAAAACGAGTTATAGACTTTGTTACATCCAATAATTTTATTTTTTATAAACAGATTTGTATGTAACCAAAACAATAATAAAAATTGACATATTAGAGAAGTGATTGAATAAAAGTAAACAAAAAAAATTAAGCAGGGCTCGACAAATAAGGATATCTACTAATATTAGAAAAAAAAATACTTTATTAACAAATATATAAAAATATAAATGTATTTAAGTTAACTAAGCTCAGTTTAAGAGTTTATTTGACAGTGTGATCGCTGGTGCTTTTTAAATAACTTTTCGTGTCAAAATACATGACAATGATGTTTTTTTATTTTTTAAAAATCATTTTGACATCAACACATCAAAACGATCTAAAACATATAAATCATATTAAATTTTAATAAAAAAAATTAAAAATTTTTTAAAAACATAAATTGATCTGCATTTCCATGCATGCTTTAAATCGAACTCCTACGTGGTCATGTATGAAGCACATATATTTAATAATTATAACTTATGTAAAAAGGGCAAGCGATTGGGCCTGGTGGCCTAACCCATTCACATAAAACAAGCCATGCATGCGGCTTGTCAAAATATGCTACGCGCGTGGTCCCTTGTATTTTTCTGGTTGAACTAAGGGGCAGACGACATGTTAACCCCCCACCTCCAAAAACTAGACGACGCGTCATTAAATTTTCCAGAAACCTACCACAGGTATCTCCCATCTTCTGGAAAGGGCGCCAGTTCTAGCAGCTTCTTTTAGATTGAGAGGAGAGAGAATTGTGAGAAGAATATCATCAGGAAGCTGGCACCTGATGCAGTCATTGTGATTAACACGACCAGTCCTCCTGATAATAATTATCCTTCTCTCGGTAATGGTGACATTCTTCTTAAGAACAGCTCTAAATGGTGGAAAGTAATGGGTCCGTCATTTCCCTTTCCAAGGTAGATGGGACGCGCCATGCTTTCTCTTTTGCTTTCTTGACGAGCAGTGATTCAGAAAACTGAACAAGATTAGCTAAGCTTATTTGGAGCTAAAGAGAAGGAAATCCATCCATTTCATTTTGTCGACTCATAATTTCACTCCAAGACTAACGAATGTCCTTTGGTGAGACTCTGAGAAATTGCTGTTTTTTTTTTTTTTTCCAGGCAGCTTCATGCTTAACTATTTTTATGTCTTTTGTTGACGTGGCACCTAATTTGACAAATTCACTAATCTTCTTCTATTTACCCAAGTGAGATCTTTTCTTTTGAATGATAGTAATGAATTAAAACTGCAATATTTTAATAAAAATAATAATTATTATGGTAAAAGCACAAATGATAATTACGATTTGTGATAATGATAATATTAATTATAACAAAAGAACAATGATTGCTTTAATAACAAATTGATGTTATGGCGGTGATAATATTTAATTATAATGAAATGATGATAAAATAATAATTATATTATTTATAAAATGATAATTACAATTAAAATTAATAGTGATGAGCGATATTAATGATGATGTCATTGTTGTTGTGTTGGTTGTTGTTGTGATGGAAAGTTACAATAAAATAGAGATAAAATAATAGTGATTGTGGTAATGTTGGTGAGTATAATGAGTTGATATTTTCATTATAAAAAAATTGGTTAAAAAATATTTTTTTAATTTAATTTTTAGGGATTGTTTAAGAATATTTTGTATTGTTAAGAATTATTGAAATATTAATGTAATTTAAGATGTATAACATAAAAGGATTGATTAAATATAACGTTTTATATCATTCAAATATCATAACCTTCTTGGATTAAGGTTATGATGAGGTATTTTTTTTCTTTTTTTTATACGAAAAATGCTTATTATTATTATTATTATTATTATCATCATCAAATTGTTATTTTATGACTCCTCATCTCTTCACTTTAACAAAGACTTCTAAGTTCTAATACGGGAACACAGGCCAACTTGGCCTTTATTTCCTCATCTCCATCCTTCTTTTTCTCGTGAGGAAAAAAAATTATCCAGAATTTCCTTTTCCTTTCAAAGTAAATAAATAAAAGGAAAATCACAAGGGAAATCTTCAGATTAGTCCCCCAACTACTTATTGTATCTATTAAGTCCTCTATCTGTCTACCTTTCTTCAATCGGATTCTTCAGTGACAACAGTTCAAGACGGTGTTAAATATTACACCTATTATTCGAAGAGTTTTCTAACTAGATCTAGTTCTCCTGAGCATTACATGGTGAATGAGGTTTTTTGTGTTTAAGGCTTTTTGGTCATTGGGAATTTGGGATAGTTTCATAACAAATGAATAACACGTGAATTTTTCTCTCTCAATTATTCTAACATAAGGATCTGACTGAAGAAAGATGGATAGATAGAGGACTTAGTTGATAAACTTCGCAGTTACAGACTCTCTCTCTCTATATATATATAAGGATTGATTTAGGTTTGCCCAGATCCAAATCCAAATCCCCCGTGAATTCAAACACCTTAATCCCACGCCCCCTCATCATAGTGAAATACACGCGCCCCTCTCTCGATAAATTCTTTCCCCAAATTGGACTAATTAGGGTTTCTCTTCTCTAAAAGAATTAGGGTTTCTTCAAGCTCTAACCAGGAGAGATAATTGAAAAACAAAATATGCATGCAATAGAAATATGGTGGATCTAGGTCATGTATGATGAGGAAATCGATTCGAAATCGCAAGGAATTGGAATCACGAGAGCAAACTGATATGTTTTTCGTATTCGGATTCCGATTCCAATTCCGCTCTCCATTCGATTCCTATTCGATTGCTTGTGAAGCTTTCTCTGAAAAAAGTTTCTTCTCTTCAATTCTCCTCCTTCCATCCAATTAAGCTGATTTGATAATTTTTCTTTTGTTCATGAAGTCAATTTCTTTTCTTTTCTTTTTTGCGTCATTTTGGTGGATCTCGTGTGTTTTCTGTTGATATGGATTTCGGTTCTTCAAGTGAAGATGATGGTGGTGTTTTCGCAGAGAAAGATCCGACCGGTCGGTACATTCGGGTGTGAATTCTTGTGCTTGAAATTTTCATTTTCAATAACTAGGGCTTTTTGGCAAGGCATTTTTATTTGATTCTCAAATTAGCTGAATTTAGGTGTTTTAGCAGTGTTGCCGCTAAATTGATATTTAAGTTATGAATATGGCATTTTAGTTACAGATTTTGATGCTAAATTGATAGGTTTTGCTGTACTTTCTTATGTATCAGCATCAAACGAAATTGGAAGTTGTTGAAAATTGAGTTATTTGCCTGCTATTTCTGATATTAATTTCTATTTTTTTTTTGCTGCTTCAGAATGATGAATTTCTGGGGAAAGGAGCATTCAAGACTGTGTATGGCTCTTAAATCTATATCTTTTAGTTTCCTTGTCGATCACGTACTTTATGAAGTTTTTATGAAGAACCTGTGGTAATTTTTGACATTTTCGTTCTCTGGTTTGGATTTTTTTGTTATTATGGGCAGATATAAGGCATTTGATGAAGTTGATGGGATTGAAGTAGCTTGGAACCATGTGAATATTGAAGATGTCTTGCAATCATCACAGCAGCTTGAGAGATTGTATTCAGAGGTTCATCTGCTGAAGTCTTTGAAACACGAAAATATCATCAAGTTTTATAGCTCTTGGGTAGATGATAAGAATAAGACTATAAACATCATCACAGAGTTATTCACCTCTGGGAGTATGAGGCAGTGAGTTTCATTTGCTATATCTGATTTTTATGTTTTATGTTTCATTTGTCTTCCAAGTTTGTTTGTGTAATTTGTTGTTATTTTGGGATCTAGGTATCGAAAGAAGCACAAGACTGTTGACATGAAAGCTATCAAAAACTGGGCAAGGCAAATCCTTCGAGGCTTACACTATTTACATACTCACAGTCCTCCTATCATTCATCGTGATTTGAAATGTGACAATATATTTGTTAATGGAAACACTGGAGAAGTTAAGATTGGAGATCTTGGATTAGCAATTGTCATGCAACAGCCCATTGCACGAAGCGTCATAGGTAACAGCTTCAGTTTTTGAACCATTATGACTTTGGTCATATCTCTATGCATTGGAACTCTGTAATTCATTCTTTATTCTGCAGGTACACCTGAATTCATGGCTCCTGAGCTCTATGAAGAGGAATACAATGAGCTTGTTGACATTTATTCTTTTGGCATGTGCATGTTGGAGATGGTTACTTGTGAATACCCGTATAGTGAATGCAAAAATCCTGCGCAGATATACAAGAAGGTCTCCTCGGTGAGTTTAAGTCCATTTGCTGCATTTGATTTACTTTGAATTTACATACAAGTGCTCATGTAGTCATCATTCTTAACTTCTATTGCAGGGCATAAAGCCTGCTTCCCTCGGTAAGGTGAGTGACCACCAGGTTAAGGTGTTCATAGAGAAGTGTTTAGTTCCAGCATCTACAAGATTGCCTGCAATAGAGCTCTTGAAAGATCCATTCCTAGCAACTGAAAATTCAAAGGAGCTTGTTTCTAGTTCGTTACAGTTACCACATCTTATTTCCAGACAAGTCCACTTTCCGCAATCAGAATCCCATCTCATGGACATTGACTGCAAGAAACTTTCAGTGGGCTCTTGTACAAAAAGCATCAATGAATCTCCGCAGTTTTCAACTCTAGAACTCAGTAGGTTCACTGAGAATAATGAATTCAGATTGAGGGGGGCGAAAAACAATGATAATACAGTTTCATTGACTCTGCGCATTGCTGATCCATGCGGTGAGAATTGACGTTGTACAAACTAACATTTATCATTTTTATTTCTTCTTTTCAATTGTGGTCTAAATAATGTCGTTGCTGTAACAGGTCGAGCAAGGAATATCCATTTTACCTTTTATCTTGATTCGGATACTGCGGTTTTGATTGCTGAGGAGATGGTTGAACAACTTGATTTGTTAGCTGAAGATGTGGCTGTCATTGCTGAGTTGATTGATAACTTGATAGTGAAGCTCGTTCCTAGCTGGAATACTTCACCAAGTGTACGAAATGGCTCTTCTGAACTGGAAAACCATTCAACTTCTGAGGCAGTGAAAAAACCTGATTTCTTACCATTGACTAACATGACAGATCTTGAGACTCAACAATCCGTCAATTCAGACATATCTGCTGAATATAATATGGCTATTGCCTCTGATTCCAGTACTAACAAGTCTTTGGGATCCTCTGATTGTTGTCTTCAATCAAATATGTATGATTTGGAGTTTGGGATGCTTGAAGATGGTATATCAAAACATAACAAATCTACCAGAAATTCCAATGACTCCTATATCGGTTCATTCTCTGGTATGTCAAGAAACGCAAGTATGTCTAGCATTTGTTCTCTGTCCCTAGCAGACAAAGATGGTTCTGAACTAAAGCAGGAGCTTGATTCGATTGATTCACATTATAATCAGTGTCTCCAAGAACTCATGAAGATGAGGGAGGAAGCCATAGAAAATGCCAAGAAAAGGGGGATCACAAAGAAGATATCCGTTATGTGATGATTAGACACACATTTAGATTTTATTTTTCTTTTTACTTTCGCTATGGTGGTTGCCTTTCATATTGTGACTGGGGTTTGGTTCCTTTTTTCGGCAGATCCGGTTTGTTCGTCTTGGCTGATTGTTGATCATTCAATTTAACTTTGATCATTTGTTTGTTTTTTTTGTGTATATAGAGAATTGGGGTACTAAGTTGGATTCATTGATTAATGGCATGAGCTCATTCACTTCTTTGATTTATTGTCTTTCGTTGTCATTTATAGCAGCATAGGTGTTTGAATCGTCTGCAAATCGGTGCATGATCCAGGGAATTTGTAGCAAAACCTGTTTAAGTGATCAAATTATGTTAGAATTGAACAAACAAAATGGCCAACTAAGTCCGAGTAAGATCACAATGATGATTATTTTGCTTAATTCTTTTTGCGTACCATTAACAAAAAAATGAAAAGGGGTAGTATTTACGGTAGACTAGGACACAAAACACTCTGTATATTGTAACAATGTAATTATATTTTTGTTGGGTATTACTATCTTTTACAAGGGGTTCATTGGAGATTAACAAATTGATAAGGGAAAATTGGTCTGCACGTATTTTTTTAGCGTAGTGAGATGGCTTTTTTGCCTTTTTTTTTTAAAAAAAAAAAAACTTTTATAGGGTTTTTTTGTCTTTTTAATTTTTATAAACAGTAAATTGAAACTACATTTAAAAGCAAAAATAATTATATATATAAACTGGCATGCATTGACAATTTTTTTTATTTTCTTTATGTTTTTTCGGTTACAATCAATTTAGTATAGAAACAATTAAATCTTTTAATAAATACATAATATTATTTAAATAAAAAAGAAAGGCTCGTTGGAGATAATTTTCTGATGGCATGTGCGGTGATATTAGGTGATCAAATAGCGGCTTCAAAAGAGGTGATAAAATCCTTTTAGCGACCCTTCATCCTTGGACAATGCTTGTGACTTCATCATCTCTGCTTTGATATATCGGTAATTATATTTTTTCTCTCATCTTTTTTAAAATCATGATGACCCTCTAGATTTTTATCTTTCAATTAGTTTTTCCTTTATATTTGATCATGTTCTATTGGTTAGTATTTGTTTTATTTTAAATAATTTATAAAATTATTAAAAAAATTTAATTTCATTCTTTTTAAGTTTTTTCATCTATTAAATTTGATCTTTATTCTTTTGATTGTTATTTTTTAATTTAGAATAATTTTTAAAATTGAGTTTTTTTATAATTTCATCATCTTTCAGTTTTTTTCTCTTGTCAAATTTAATTTTTATTCTTTTGATTATTATTTTATTTTACTTGGATAGATTTTTTAAATTGATATTTTTTCTAATTTCATACTTCAACATTAAAATTGTTAAAAATTAAGTTTTTTGGTTGTGCTTGGATCTAGAATTTTATGGGTTATGGGATTAAAAATTAACTTGGGTTTAAAAGACTCGCTCACGTTTGCTTGGTTTATTTCAATTTCTAAGGCAATGTCAAATGATCAAATTATTTTTAAAAGCAAAGGAACTTTAACTAACATCCAAGAGCACTTTTATTTTTTCATCCAGGGTTTTTTTTATAATAAATTTGAATAAGGAATAATTTAGTATTTTAATAAATAAAAATATTTTTTAAAAAATAAAAAATAGATGACACGTCCTTCCACACAAAGCAACACCTCCTTTCAAAAATATTTTTTATTTATTTAGATCTCATCCTTGTTTATTTTAAAAAATGAGCATTATAATTCTCTTTAATTTTATTTCAATTAAGTTATTTTAATCTTATAATCTTGATAATATGTTTGGCTAGTTAATTTAAATTTATTTTTTAGTTTTATTTTTAAAATTAAATTTTTTTTATATTATAATTTATAATTTATTTTAATTTATCTTTTATTAAATTATCTTATTAATATGATAAAAAAAAAAACAGGCTGCACAATTGCTTCCCGTTTTCCTTGACAATATTTAACTTCTCAAGAATGAACCTCCCTTCCTTGTATTTTTGTGTTTCCTCGTAAGCTCGTTCATATTTCCAACCAAGCATGCACTCCCGGCAGTCAGAGCAATCGACATCAGCAACCGTGTGAAGGCCAGTCATTAGCTGCCTCTCCTCCTTCGGTCCCACCATGATATTCATTGCATGAGAGAACAGAAATGCTCGACCATGTCTTCCCTGCAACTAAGAGCTTAATAGTCCATCAGGTGCAAGAACAGAAAAAAGTATTCACGAATCTCAAATTATACAATAATGGCGGAGCAATATCAATCAGATGCTTTTAGCAAATTGAATCACCATCAAAGCACAACAAGGATAAACATACATAAACTGATTAATACAAGACGAAATAAATCTTAACTTTTCTTTACCGATTCTTCCAAACTCTCACTGACCTGAAAAGCCTTGGAAATGACATCATCATGAAGAGCGACATGATTTCTGCAATGGCAGCAGCTGTACAGCCTTGGCCCAACCACCTCTGCCATTGAAAATCACTAAACAAAACCTACCAGCTAACCAGTACCACCGAGATCAAGATCCTTTCTGGGAATCCATAAGAACCCAAAAAAAATATATATTAATTCACTGTAACAAAATCAAAAGCAAGAACGCATAAAACGATCGATATGAAGAGAAGCTACCATCTTTTATTTGACAAGAAATCTGCACTAAACACAATAGAAATGAAAGCGAGTGCAAAGATCAAATCTTTAGTAAAGAGGGAACCAGTTCATAATTATTTGTACTACAGATTGCATCGAGAATCAAGAATCAATAACTTTAAAATAGGATTAAGCAATCATGATAAACCTTTTTATTTATCGATCTATATAAATATTAAAATATAAAAAAATATTAAAAAAATAAAAAATTAATATCATTAAACATTAAAAAAACATGAATAGACAAACCACGTGTATTTCAATTTTGAGTTTTCACATAGTTATACATTCTTCAAACTTATAAGTTATAGGTATAAATCTATTCATGCCTTCAAAAACCATTCTAAAAACAAAACTCAATCCAAGTTTAGATATGTTTTTTCATAAATTTTTAAAGTACAAAAACATCTAATATTAACTTTTCTTATCAAATGGAACAATTTCACACAAATATCCTCTATTTTGGTGGCCTAAATCAATGGCAACAATATGTTTTTTTCTCTACCATTGAAATTTGACGACCACTCTTTTTCTCCTCTCTCGACTAGAGATAAAAAAAAAATCTTTGTACCATAATGGAATTGGAATAATTTTGTGGAACTGAAATTATATAATTTGCTTGATTGTTGAAGTTGGAGAACCAAAATGTATTTTTTCAAAACTTATAGTACATCATCTATATTTGTCGTGTTTTTCATTTCGGTCTCATTCCTCTTCCAATCTTATTTTTTTTATAAGAATTTAAAATCAATTACTTCTTTAAATAGAATTAAATTATCCAAAAACAAAATTTGAGGAATAAATTAAAAAAAATTACACTGATAAAATCGTAGTGAAAATCGCACATGTTTTAAAGTATAATATATAATAATTAACAGATATGCAATGTAAAAGTCAATTGAGATAAAATATTTTTTTACGCAAGAAGATTCAATCAGGAATCTTTACGTAGCAGAGGAAGTAATTTTCAAGATCTCCATAAATGTCCAATCCATTCATTGCTACATGTATCCTTCTTCTTCTATTATTATTATTTTTTTAATAATAAAAATGTTCAAGTTAATTTGTGATTAATTTTGATGAACTGTGATTTATCATACTATTATTATTATTATTATTATTATTATTATGTAAATATCTAGACCAATTTATAGATATCATGACTAATTCCATAACTCACTAAAAATTTTATAAACCCAATAAATATATAAAACACCGGATACATAATAGATATACGTAATAAAATTCAAATCCAGATGCAAAGAAAAGAAACAAACACGCTCCTCTACTCTACAGACTGTCCCCGTGCATATTATTATTATTATTATTATTATTATTATTATCCGGGGACCAGCAATAGATTCAATTTTCTTTTTTAATCGCTACGCCTCTCCAATTGCTTCAATAATTATTGTTCTGTGAATCACGCTATCTATTTAAATATCGCATTTCCACAATAAATTAACCCCTTTAGCACATAATTAATTCGCAAGTAATAGGATGACGTTCTTTATAATTGAACTCACATCCACGTTCTTTCTAGCGAGATAAATTTCTTTCTAAAAATTATTAGTTTCTCCGAGTAGCAAGCTCACAGAAATATTTGTATTTGACGTGATCGAAAACACTTGCATCGTTTTTTTGCACATGAAAACCAATTTGATCAGTCACTGTTTGCAATGCTGTCACGATTCTACTAATTGAAGGCCAGCTTGCCAAAGAGACAAGCATGCATGGAGGCATAATGAGAAAGATGTCAAGATCCAAGTTTGAGCTACCAACCAAAAGTTATGACCAGCAGTCCATTCAATTATGGGAAGGTTCTGCAATAATCTTGACCAAAGAATTAAGTTTTGAATGGTAGATCTGTGTGCAACGTGGTTCCAAGTAATACCCCATGAAAAAGAAACGAGGTTGGGAATCTGTAACTTCTAATGCTCCTCTTCAGATCCCAACCAACAAGGTAACAGGTCTAAGGATACAAGTCTAGACTTACCGGTACAACTGTCAAGTTAGTTGATTTGACTAAGCTCAAATCGTGGGCAAGAAAATCATAAGCTTACGGTCTAATTTGTGCAGTAATCCAATGTGTTAAACCATCCCGTTTGCAATGAACAATCTGTGCAAAAACAGCTTGAATTTCCTCTAGCAATTTCTGAGGATGAAAGAGGCTAAGAAATGAGGATAGTTATTGAGTAAATGGGGATTAGGAATAATTATTGGTTCATTAATTGATTACCTGTCATGGAAGAAAATTAAGTACCAGCCGTAAACAGCTCACCTAATGATCTTTGGCAAATAGCATCTCTTTTTTTAGTTCAACTAGACAAATTTTACAGTTACATTACTATTAACCACCGCATGGTCCTAGATTCTCTCCTTTCTTATAACACTTGTTAGTTCATTTGACCACAACCCTTACAAATTAAATGTTGCCTAACAAAGTTGTCACAATTGTTTGAAAGCCCAGGAGAAAAAAGAGAGCAGAAACCTCAAACCATGGAAGAAACCACACATCATGGCATCAGAACTCCTCTGAGTAAGTATCTCCCTTCTCTCAATCTCCAATTCCGAACAAAAGACTCATTCGCTTGGCTTGTTTCTTGATCTTTTGTGTCGTTATTTCGGATTACAGTGAGCAGGGATGAGAAAGATGAAGATAGTACTGATAACAACCTCCCATCATCATCAAAATCTCGAACTTCAGAGATTAACCAAGCTCATGATGAAGAAAACTCACCTGTCAAGCAAGTTGCTTTAACAGTACCTACAACAGATGACCCTTCTCTACCGGTCCTCACTTTCAGAATGTGGGTGTTAGGCACTTTATCATGTGTCCTACTATCATTTCTCAACCAGTTCTTTTGGTACAGGACAGAGCCTTTATCTATAACAGCTATATCTGCTCAGATTGCTGTGGTGCCTCTTGGTCAATTAATGGCTGCAAAAATCACCGACCGGGTCTTCTTTAAAGGAACTCGATGTGAATTCACCTTGAATCCAGGACCTTTCAATGTTAAAGAACATGTTCTTATCACTATCTTTGCCAATTCTGGAGCAGGCAGTGTTTATGCCATTCATATTGTTACTGTTGTTAAGGCATTTTATAAGAAAAATATTACATTCTTTGTGTCATTCATTGTTATCATTACAACCCAGGTTGGTAATCAGTTCTTGTTTCGATCATTAATTTTTTTTTTTTTTTGAGGTTGTTGTGTTGCTTGTTGATGTTGATGGGGTTTGTTTGAATGGTAGGTATTGGGGTTTGGATGGGCTGGGATATTTAGAAGGTATTTGGTGGAACCCGCTGCTATGTGGTGGCCAGCAAATCTTGTTCAAGTTTCATTGTTCAGGTAATTGAATTTGGTAAAGCTTTTTTCTTTGATTCTTGTTTACTTTTTTTGGGAAATCCATTATGTTTTGCCAAATTTGTGATGAATTTCGCTGGTGATTGGCTTTGACTGGTTGGTGCGTTTTGAGACGGCCTCCTTTTTTCTCCTTCTTAAATTCATTTTTTCACCATTCAGAATTTCTTTTCTTTCACTATTTTTGGATCCTGGGAAGAGGGGGTGTCATTTTTCAGGCCCTTTAAGCTCCAAAGCTCTCTAATGGCTGTGAGCAGAGGGGTTTGATGAAGGTTAACTTCAGCAAACAGACCTCTTCAGGATCCAGTCAGGGACCAACCCATAATCATCAAAGAGTTTAGAAATTTCCGTTCTGTAAGGAGTTTCGGGACATTACATCTTCCTTACTAAAATTAGACACGTCTATTAGATGATGAAAGAAACGTGCAAGGAACTTAATTTTGACATGGGAGAACATTTCTTGTACAGAGATGATGTTTGATATGTTTACTTTCTTGACCAAGGAACTTAATTCTTGAGTCGTTTTGATTGATTACTCCACTCCATGCGGAAACTATGTTTAAACTAATCCAGACTAAAACATGCTGTTGTGCAGGGCTCTGCATGAGAAAGAAGAACGGTCCAAAGGTGGCGTGACACGCACCCAATTCTTCCTCATAGCTTTCACATGCAGCTTCGCTTACTATGTCTTCCCAGGCTACCTCTTTGAAATGCTAACTTCACTCTCTTGGATATGCTGGATATTCCCAAAATCAATCCTAGCCCAACAACTAGGTTCAGGTCTTTATGGGCTTGGAATTGGTGCTTTTGGGCTTGATTGGTCCACTATCTCTTCCTACCTTGGAAGCCCACTCGCAAGCCCATGGTTTGCCACAGCTAATGTTGCGGCAGGTTTTGTTTTAATCATGTACGTTTTGACTCCCCTGTGCTATTGGTTTAATGTCTACAAGGCCAAAACCTTCCCTATCTTCTCCGATGATCTCTTCACAGCAACAGGTCAAGAGTATAATATCTCAGCTATTATTGATTCCAATTTCCACCTTGACCTAGCAGCCTACGACCGCGAAGGACCTCTTTACCTTAGCACATTTTTTGCTGTGACTTATGGTGTTGGTTTTGCTGCACTCACTGCTACGATTGTGCATGTTGCACTCTTTCATGGAAGGTACTGAATTTGAAGTTAGATAACAACATCTGCATCATGTTAAGATTTGATGTAGTCCATAGAATCGTTGCACTATTTTTGTGAACTTGGTGTAGTTCTGAAATGTAGGGAAATATGGGAGCAAAGCATGGCAAGTTTTCAAGAGAAAACAATGGACATACACACAAGACACATGAGGAAGTACAATCAAGTTCCCGAGTGGTGGTTTGTGTGCATCCTTTTGGTTAATATTGCACTCACCATATTTGCTTGTGAGTATTACAAAGATCAGCTTCAGTTGCCTTGGTGGGGCGTCTTACTAGCTTGTGGAATTGCCATAACTTTCACTCTTCCAATCGGGATCATCACTGCCATTACTAATCAGGTATTCTCTTCTAGCAAAATCGAAGATGATTTTCAATACCAAGTTGGAGCTAACTCAGTTTAAATACCCCCATTTATTACATATTTGATTGCAGTCACCAGGATTGAACATTATCACAGAGTATATAATTGGGTACATCTATCCTGGATATCCAGTTGCTAACATGTGCTTTAAGGTTTATGGGTACATAAGCATGACACAGGCTATAACTTTCCTGCAAGACTTCAAACTTGGTCACTACATGAAAATCCCTCCTAGAACAATGTTCATGGCACAAGTAAGTTTACATTCCTATATCAAGCCTTTTGTCCTTGTAATTTCTCGATTTTCTTTCAACACTGTCACTAATATTACAGTTTCTTAACTAATTTACTTAGGTCGTGGGAACCATTATAGCCTGCATTACCTACTTGGGCACGGCATGGTGGTTACTGGAAACAATTACTGATATTTGTGACTCAACAGCGTCTGATAGCGTATGGACATGTCCAAGTGACCATGTCTTCTACGATGCATCTGTGATTTGGGGTTTGATCGGACCGCGAAGAATTTTTGGAAACTTGGGTACATATGAAGCCGTGAATTGGTTCTTCCTAGCTGGAGCAATTGCGCCTATCCTTGTATGGCTAGCTGCTAAGGCATTCCCACAACAAGAGTGGATTCGTCTCATTAACATGCCAGTGTTAATAGGCGCCACAGGAATGATGCCCCCGGCAACTGCAGTCAACTACACAACTTGGGTCCTTGTCGGTTTCCTATCAGGCTTTGTTGTGTATAGGTATAAGCCAGACTTGTGGCAAAGATACAACTATGTCCTTTCTGGGTCATTAGATGCTGGTCTTGCCTTCATGGGGGTGCTATTATATTTTTGCTTGGGGTTGGAGAATATTAGCATTAATTGGTGGGGAAATGACCTTGATGGATGTCCCTTGGCTTCCTGCCCAACAGCTAAAGGAGTCTCTGTTGAAGGCTGCCCGGTTTTTACCTAGAGATATATCAGAAGACTGTTAGACACACAATCATGTTTATTAAGGCTTGAACTAGACAGATAGGAGCGGGTATTTCAACTTTTGTACAGAGTAAATGAACATATTTGGTGCATTGAAAATGATTTGTATGATTACATCTTAGATCATGAAGCTGAACCTTTCTCAGATTGTATGACATTTCTAACGGGGGTCTGCCATGATCAATGATGAGCTCAATATATTCTCCACGATGGAGCCTTTGCTTGTAACACGTCTACGCCACTAATACAAGTGGGATGCTCTGCTTTTTTTCCTTTTTGAAGTGGGATATTAGAACTTTTGAACTTTGCACATGCCATACATAATAGGTCACCTCCATTGATATGAGCTTACCAACTGAACAGTCAAAAACCCACAAGGCCACAATATCTCAGTAAAACATCCAGTATGTCTTCAAATAGAGGCCAGTCCTTGCGAGATTTATTTCCTTCTGGCTGTAAAAGATACGGGTTGAACTAAAATTCTTCCATCCGGTGGTACAATAGAGTGGAATGGGCAGAAAAACAAACTCACATTTGCGATAATTAAAAGCTGGAGGCTACTAAAATACATAACGAAATTGCCAAATTAATTATTTATGAACTGATTGCACAAGAAAACTGTAAATTTAGATTGCTAAATAAGAGATACCCAAAAACCTTTATATTAAAACACCAAAATTTTTCCAGCATTTATATCTAAGAAGAAGATATAGGAGCAGTAGTTCAGCACTAGTTCACATAATCGTACACAATAAAGATCTAAAGACAGCAAGCTTCTGAACCAATGTACCTAAAAACGTTTCTTTTAATATACTGTCAACTGCATCCATAACCCCAGAAAACATTTACTGTAAACTGCAAGCAGGACATAATCCATGATCCTCCTTTATTGATTGGATTGCAAACAGCCAACCCAGTTACTGCTCCACTGTCGAAAGTAAGGGAGAAAAGGTGGCTTGCCACAACATTTAAGAAGTTCCCGAGGTTTATTAGTCTAAATTCAATCAGATATTTAAAGGCTCTGCCTCGGAATCTGTCTCTTTCATTGCTGTCCACTCTTGTGATCCTACATTGAAACAAAATATTCATAATTCAAGATTGATCAGACATGTAAACTAAGAAAAAAACTGATAGGGACCCGGAAAAGATCACCATAATCAGGAATTTGAAATTAAAATACAAATGCTTACAATGTACTGCTTTACTGTCCACATGCAATGCTTGTGAGTGAGACAATTAAAAAACTTACTTGATCTTTGGCTCTCTGTAATGAACCTGAGCCGCTTCTGCAAAAGAGATGCCACAAAGAGGAAAACAGAGCACATGCCAAACATGAAGACAATGGGGTATGCGTTGACCTTCAAAAGGAAAGGAATAAACCAGATCAGAGGGAAGAGTGATCATCAGAAAAAGGCAATCATGGTATATAAGCAAGACATGACACTCACATTGTACAGCACAATGCATACAAATATGTTGAGAGGAATGCGGAAGAAATTCATGATGGTGCTTCTAGCCTCCTCAGGAATATATTGCGACCTCATCTTCATGATAGATGGCCAGAAAATACCTACACAGGCCTCAAATGTGCAAAAGCCAATAAGCTGGATGCAACCAGAAAAGGAGATGCCTCCACCTTTCTCTCCGGAAGGCACTACCAAGAACTGTTCCAAAACCACGGTTAAATTTTGTCCATTATCAGCCTTTTTTGCACATTAATAATTGATAGATAGATATTGATAAAGATGAGAGTTGGCTACATACACTTGTTATAACAGGAAGGAGAAGAGCAGCAGCAGATATCAAAAAAACAATCTGCATATAGCTTTCAACTTTAAGAGATGAGCGAGCCATCAGTCGAGAGGCAATGGAACTTCCCAACATAGATGCCAACATGAAAGTTGCAAAGATGAAACCATGAGGAATGTCCTCACCATTGGGGCTCAGAGCAGGAGTCCACAGGAACACAAAAGTGTACATTGAACCCTCAAATAGTGACTGTATGGCACCAAGCAATGTGATTTTCTCATCTATATTCCACAAGAAATATAATATCAACAAAAATGCACAAGGCATGAAAAAAGGAAAAAACAAAGGGAGCGAGGAAGAAGATCTGTGGATCACTCACGTGACACCAGTCCTTCACACACTATAATAAGGGCCAAAGTGTCAACAATGAGAAGGGACATGCATATCTCTAATCTTATACTCCATTTTTATCTTACATTGTAAAATGTTCCATCAAAACCAACTGTGTTAAATCTGGGAGGTTGAAACAGAAATGGCAAGGTGAAAGTGCAAATTTCAGTTGACATGAATTTGATAAAGCCATAGCATCTACTGAGCTAAAAGGTGAACTGCAAGGTTAGAAATTCACCAGAAGCAATGACAACTGCAGCACCCTTGAACTGGGTGAGCAAGTCCTTGTTTTCAGAAGGGTCTCCATAATTTTCAGTCCATGATGACATTATAATCGCCATGCCAATAGCAAGAAAGCATGCCGCAGCATCAAATGGAGCAACAGGACCCAATGCCAAGGTGTCTACCAGTACATTCCCGAACAAACCAGAGACAATGGCAACTAAACCATTGCCAAGGAATATTGCCTGAGAAAATGTCACTGATAGCCACTGTTGATCAAAACCCCTCTGAAAAAAGGGAACATAGACAATAAGATTAATGAGTGGTAGAAAAGATAAAATATTATACGCAGAAATCCCCCTAACATGTCAAAGTTAAACTTCAAAATGTCCTAATTCCTATGATGAGAATGTTCAGTTAAATGCAGAATGTGGAGTGGTTCAAAGTTGAAAGCAGCTAATAAAATCCATTGGAGTATCTACTCAGAAGCTTATAAATGCTCTCATTGGAGTATATACTCTGAAACTTATAAATGCTATAAAGGACATCAGTTAATTTAAACTGAATGTCAAATCCAGAAAAAGAATATGAGTGTGCAGTGCTGCAACTCATCACCCACCTTAAAGTGTTCAGCAACAAGCCAAGACTCAAAGGCTGAAAAAAGTAAAGAAGTAGCAATGCCTCCCAATACACGCCCCACCATTAAGATTTTGTACTCGGGAGAATGCTTGGTAGCACAACTCAGTATGTAAGTTATGCAATAAGTAATTGATGCTCTCTTTCGACCCCTGAACTCACACAGAAAAACAATCAGAAATCCTAAATGTGATCAGTAATTAACAACCAAACATTGAAATCAATCAAAATGCAATCTCACTGTTTATCTGCTAACGATCCAACAATTGTCCCGAACAACATAGAAGATCCAAAACCAGCAATAAAAAGATGCCCAATATCTCCCTTTCCAAAACCATACTGACTGTATAGGTAATACACATACGGACCCTGCAGCCAATCCCCAGCTGTTTCCAGAAATCAATTTAATCAGTTCCACAAAACGTAACATAATAATTATCAAATGCAGAAGACAAACAAAAAATCCCCACATTCTCTTTCAAGATCAGATCTCTACCGTTAAATTAGTTACAAGTAACAGATCTAGGCAACATATTACTACAAAATACATTAATCCACATAAAAATACTGCAATAACCTCCATTCTTAATCAAACTCGTCTCAATACACAAACACAAAACCAAAATGCCATCACACTTGATCCACAAAAAGAAGATAAAACTCATGCGATCTAGACAAGACATGTTAGCACAAAATAATATTAATCCACATAAAAAAAACAGCATTAAGCTCCATTCTAAACCAGAAAACAATCATAAACCACATTGCAATAGGAATTTAAACAAAAACAAGAAGAAACGGACAGATCTAAAATGTACCCATCATGAGTGAATAAACAACAAGGTAATTATTCTTAAAAGAACTGAAAGCAGAGGATGTGTTGATTCGATCTCTGCTTGTTTTGCTAAACTCCAATGTTGCTACCACTGCAGCTAGGCCACCAAAAACCATCCAGTAAAAAATCTCCATTCTTGCTGCTATTTTGTGGATCTAACAGGGAGAGCGCGAAGTTGCTGTTAAGCTATGAAATCGAGCATTTTAAGCTTTGATTAGAGAAGGTAAGAAAATACATACATCTACACACACACACATGTGGAGAGAGAAGGGGGGTTAAAGAAATTTTCATGGGCTCATGATTTCCCGGGAATTTTGCAAACGGGTCGGGTTGGACGTGGAGGTCCGAACCCGGTTGAGAGTTTGAAACTTTAAATGATAAAAGATACTTCAGTTTGTCTACAAAGTTTTTAGGAAATTAATTCTGTACCCAATTTTTAGTTTCATCTTAAATATATTTTATCAATTAAGATCCCAATCTTTCACATATTTCTCGATTGGATATTTTGTCAATGTCTCTTAATATTTTTCGTCTAATTTACATATTTCAATAATAAAATGGTTCTTGGATAAAATTTGATAAAAAAAAGTTGATAATTAGAATGTATAATAGGATCCAACTGAGAAGTTTTTGAAATATGGGATTGATTAGTAATTTTTTTATTTTACTGAATTAAGATTTGTATATAATCATAGAATTGAGAATTGAGCAAAACATTATTTTGAATCGCATATACCTTTTTATCTCTCGATGTTCATGTATGCCCCCAGCTACATAAGCCTCGCAGCATATTGTGTTCATGAATGATGAATCGTCCTACAAAAAAAATATTTATTCATTCGCTCTCCAATTGGATGGATCGTGGGTGTGATGATGCGTGTTTGGAAATTTCAATTTTTATTTTTATTTTTTTTTTTTAAATAAATTTATTTTTTATATTTTTAAATTGTTTTGATTTCTGGAATTAAAAATAATTTTTTAAAAATAAAAAATATATATATTATTTTGATATATTTTTAAGCAAAAAAACATTTTAAATCATAATTGATATTATATTTTCAAATATATTTTTTATGAGTTTTTTGGGTCAAAATAAATGATCTATTGTCTTTATAAAAATTTTTGAATAATTTTGGAGAAAGGAAAATTCGAGTAATGAAATAATTTCAAAATTATTAGTTAAGGGTTCAAGAATTTTAGGGAAACTTGAATCGCCTAAGATAAAAAGTAAATTTTTAGGTAGGTTGGAAAAGAAATAAAATGCATCTGCCCAATATTTCGAAAAATTAGGAATTGTTTTTGGATTTTTAAAATATAATTTGGAGAATAAAAAAACATTAGATTAGAGAATTTGAAAAAAAAAATTAAAAGCATTTTTTATTTGACAAGTTTTAAAGTGAATTATCATAATGTTAATTCAATAACAAACTCGATGTAAACAATTCAATGCACAAAATATATAATAATTACTAGTGGTAAATATAACATTTGTTTTTGTATTTTAAAAATATTAAAAAAAATAAAAAATATTTTTATATTTGCTTCAAATTAATTTATTTTTTTATATTTTTATATCATTTTGATTTTTTCATGTAAAAAAATTAAAAATATAAAATATTATTTTAATATATTTTTAAATAAAAGATACTTTAAAAAAATTATTACCACAATACCGAATAAAATGACACTATCTACTAACTCTCGATGCATCAACAAACTTAAATGGCTAAAATTAGAGATCGTGTTTGGCTGATACAAGTTTTAACAAGTGTGCCCATAAAAATCTAAATCTCCCGTTTGGAAATTGCATAATTAGGAAGCTAATTCCATAATTATTTTTCATGTGGTAGTTGTTTTTGTTCCACTGGCGTGGCATTTGCTTGGGTTCTTGCCTATCTCTTGCAGCATTTTTGTTGCAATGAGAAATGACTTCTAGCTTTAACGATGATGATAATTTATATGCAATGAGGATAATGGATCATTATATAATTATTTAGTGTTAAAATTTAATATGCTAATAAATAAAATTATTTAGTATTTGGATAATGGATAATTATATATACATATCAATTTTATATTTTTTAAATCTCAAAAAATAAATGGTTGATTATAAAATATCTAATATCTGCAAAATAATTCCTTGTAATGAGGTTTAGAGACTCTAAGATAATAAAATTAGTATCTTTTAAGTAAGAGATTGTTATAAATAAAATAATAAACTTAAAATTTCAAGAACAAAGGTGTTTTGTTTTTGTCTTAGTATAATAAATGCTATTACATTTAAAATTATAAATATTTAAAGAATATAGTTTTGAACTCTTTACTGAGATGATTTAAATTGTATTTATAACTAATGAACCTTGTCATTTAACTAAAGTTGAAGTGTTGAAGAGTCATTTTTTTTTATAGTATTAATAAAGGAATAATATCTTTTACATAAAATTAAATGAGAAATAAATATCTATTATAAAATATTAATGACAACAAAAATATGGTAGGTTTTTAAAATACTTTCATACACCTAGAGGTGTAAGTAGATGAATACCTTCAACATTAACATTTTATGTTAAAAGTCATAAAAATAATTAAATGAAACCTTATAGTCCAACATTAGATCTATAATGATCATCATATCCATTTTTGCTTGGACTTATAACATAATTGAATCCAAGAACATTGAGTTTAGTAGCTTGTCAAATCTCATGTCTGCTTGAGCTAAGCATGTTGCTGAAATCAAGAATATCATATCTAGCAACTCCCTAAGCTCATGTCCGTTAGTGCTCAATGCGAAGTTGATTTTAAAGTCATTGGGTGTGGCAACTTGTTAAATCCTAATTAGTTGCATAATTGAATACAAGGACATTAAGTTTAGTTGTTCATCAGACTCATGTTCGATTAAACTCAAGGATTTAATAACTTGCTAGACTCACTTCTGCTTAGGCTTAATAGATAGCTAAATCAAGAATATTGAATTTAATAACTCTCTAGACCCATGACTACTTAAGCTCACTGCATAACACCAGGCTGACTGCATAACTAAACCTAAAAATACTGAATCTTGCAACCCGTGCTCATTGCATTAACTTAACCTAAAAACATTAGTTTAGATAACTCTCTAAACCCATGACTGCTTAGGTCGGAAAAACATTAGTTCTAACAACTATTTAAATTTACATCCACTTTGGGCTCTGCTCATGAGAATGTTAGGCTTGAAACAAGCTAGATCTTTAAATACAAGGATGTGGAGTATGAACGTGAAATCCATCCATCTGTTATTGGGTTATCACAATGCCTTCTCAAAAAAACTTTGGCTCAAAATTAATTTTTAAAAATCCACTTGTCCATCACATTCAAACATCAATTAAAGTTGGGATTTGGTAAACACAAGCGACTAATCGACAATCCCATCTCCTATCAAAATTCTAAACAAAATTAAGGGGAAAAACCCAACTCACTACATTTTACGGAAAGAAGAGAACAACTAAAAGCATAAATTATTATTTTCCAATAAAAAAAAAATTGTTTTTCTCACTCACTCCAGTACTTGTCATCACCATCCTTACCATCCTCCGCCTCGTCATCAGACCCTTGAATCAAACTCATTTTGAACTTCCTCACATCATCGACAGCAGCCCCTCTAAATAGCCCCACATCAACTGTTCCAGACACCATATGATATCCACGTGCCTTAAGATCAATGGGTCCATCATGTGGCATAGCAAAACCACCCAAATACGCCCCGCCTTTCAAAACTCCCTTCTCGGACACCCTCATCATCTCTCTAACCTTCTTGTGCCCAGGGTCCCACAAATACCCCATGCTAGCACTCAAATCCAACGGTCCCATTTGCACACAATCAACCCCATCCACGGCTGAGATTTCCTCTGCCTTTTTCACACCTTCCTCGCTCTCTACCTGACACATGATCAATAGCTCCTCCGCGTAATTACTCAAATACCCTTCATCGATTCCGTAATCAGATGCCCTCGCTACCGTATGAGCCGATCCGCGAATACCCTCGGGTGGAAATCTGCAATACGACACCGCTTTCTTAGCCATTTTAGGGCTTTCAATCATCGGAAACATAATCCCTTGCGGGCCTAGATCGAGGGCTTTTTTGGCCCAAGTTGGAGAACTCTCCGGCAACCGTAGGATCGCCGGGGTTCGAGTCGCTGCGAGAGCTCGGAGGCAGTGGAGAGCGTCGGTGATGCCACCAGGACCGTGTTCCATGTCCACGACGGCGAAGTCATAACCGGCGAGGCCAGCGATCTCGGCAATGGTTGGGGAGAAGCTGAGGAGGAATATTCCATAGAGAGTTTCGCCGTTTTGGAGGCGTGATTTTAGGGAATCAGGCGCGGAGGAGGCAGAGGCGCCATTGACGATGGAGGGATTGGAAGAGGAGGAGGATTTAGCTTTGATTGAGAGTTTAGGGGGATGTAGGGTTTTGAAATTGAGGGAGTATTTGATTAAATTAGAGGGGGGAATTAGGGATTTTGTTGTGGGTTTTTGGTTATTTAAAAATGCGAGGGAAGAGGTGGCAGAGGTGGCGGAGGTGGCGAGGTGGGTGAGGGTTGGCATGGCGGTGGTGATTTTGAAGTTAGCGAAATTATATAGGATTGAACTTTGAAGTCTGGATTGTGACTGTAGTGAGTGTGATATTTATGGGGTTTTGTTTGTTGGTGGAATTACGGGAGGGGAGAGAGAAGATTAGACTAATTTTCATGTTATTTGCTTTTTTTATTGACTAATAGATTAATTTACCGTACGCAATTGAGTTATTTTTTTAAAATAAAAACAAATATATATATATATATATATATATATATATAAAAGAATGATTGATATAAAAAAAAGAATGAGTTTATGACACATTAAAAATAATAAAGATATCTTTATTTAGAATTTCTATCTTGTAATTATATTTCTTGATTTTTTTAAAGAAGATCTCATTAATATGGTTACAGGAGAATTTCAATTTATGAAAACAGCAAATCATTATCAAACTAGGGCACCTGCAAATCCAAATGAAACTCGGACACTGCAAAGAAAAAGTATAAACAAGGCTTCCAGTGTCTTCTCCAAGATTATTGAATCCCTAGTGGAAGTAGAGAGAGGGAGAGAGTATTTGGTGTGAATTGTGATTATTATCAAGAAGTTTCATTGAGAGAGAGGTGAATTAAATAATGTCTTTTGTTCCTCGTATTGAATTAGAAATTCAAGAAGATGAGAGCATCTTGCCAGTTAACCAAATACCCCCATGGCCTTCAGCTTTCTTGATCAAATTCTGTGTTAATCATTCGATCAATGTGTTGTATCCGACAAGAAAACTCCAGCGTTTTGCAGGTGTAGAAACACGGATATGCAAACTCCTTGAACCAGTTAAAATAGGGCAAATATCTACCACGTTGTACTGCCCACAGCACCAGTTTCTCTCCCATGACAAGGCAGAACGCTTCTTTAATCAAGCTCTCGAAGTCTTTTGCGTGCCTGTGGATCAAGGGATTGAGGATGTTACTAACAGATTCTCCTCCGAGATCGTGTTGATGGCTTTTGATGCTTGTTTTAATCGTCGGAGCATAGTGCCTGTTGTTGTTGAAATTAAAGTTGATCTGTGGCTACAATACAATCCAGGAATAGTAAAGCATTTTATAGCAGGCTATGTGGGTAGACTCATGGAGAGAGGAGCTAGAGTTGATTTTTCATCCGGGCAGCTGATGAAGGGAATCAAGCTGGAAAGCAGTTCAATGGAACAGTGCAGCATTTGTTTGGAAAGCTTGGGAGGTGAAGAACCGGCACTTGAGCAGCCATGTTCGCACATCTATCATCCAGGTTGCGCTCGCAGGTGGTTCAACGACAGCTCATCTTGTCCTTTGTGCCGCTTTGGCATTGATTGATACCAATTAAGCAACAAATTTTGTGGTGGAAGAGTAGTAGCCTTTTAACAGGCGATTGTTTTTCCTCTTCATGTTAAAGTCTGTTCTCACGTTAGAGGTAGTTTTTGTATAACTATGGTTGTTCATGTCGAGTATCCGTGGAACTTGTCCAAGAACTTGTAATTTTGAAAGATAGATAAATTTCATATAAAAAACCAATGCTAAAAAATGAAATTAAAAAAAAAAAAAAAACTTTAAAAGAAAACAAGTATGCTCGAGTGAATCTTGTAAACTAGTTAAATTTTTAAACCATCATACAATGCAAGAGTTTATTTCACGTAATGGTGCAGAAAAGTTGTTTCATTACATGATCTACTCCTTCGAAAGTAATTTCTCCAATCTTCTAATGCAAGAGTTTATTTCTCGAGATAGTGCAGAAAAGTTGTTTATTTACTTACGTGCTCGACTACTTAACATGGAAAAGATTTTCTTAGGTAGCCTTGTTTAACTAAAGATTGCTTTATGTTATGTTTGGAGTAGCTGTGGCATTTAATTAAAATACTTCAGCTAAAACAATTCAACAGAAGAAATCCTAAAACCTTCATGTTCAAATTCGCACCTGGAGGAATTGTATTATGATTCAGGAAAAAGAAACCCCCGTTGATCGTGTGGCTTCCTTGTTGCAATATTTTGGACGGTGGAACATTCACACACAGACAGCAGCAAATTGTGTGCTATTGGAAACAAATAGAGAAGAGTTGAGAATAGAGTAGCAAAACTTGTGAAATAAATAGTGCTAATAAAATAACATGGGTTCCTATATTGGTGAAAGCCAACTAAAATCAGAGACAAGATTTCAAATATGAAGACAATTAATGAGTTTATATCTTTCCTAGAATTAAGTGATGTCTCTAATTTTTTTATAAAACCACTCTTCTGTGTTTTAAAGTTTCAATGCAGCTCCTGCCATGGCCAGAGCCCCCTCAAAGCTTTGATTCCCACCAATGAACCCACTCATGTGGACAAAAACACCACCAGGGATTTGAGACTCCCTCGAGAGGTCATCATCCCTCAGACCTCGCCACTGGGCTGGGAGAGCCTTCCGGCTCTCAAAACTGTCAGGTGATTTCGCAACTGCCTGCACTCGCCACTGTTTGCTCCTGTCATCCTGCAAAATATTAAATTATCGCAAGTATTCTGAAATTTCACAGGCATAAACTTAACAGCTAGACCTGGACAACCTCTATTTTTTCCTTTATTTTTACTTTGTTATGTGTGTCAGGGTTGGGGATTGGCGATTTCTATAGTAGCTTCTCACCCTAAGGTCGAGGAACCAAACACATCTGAGAGTTTCATTAACCTCAATCTACACATGCTAAAACACCAACAAGAGAAGACCACCCTTGAAATTTCCTCTGCGTGTCATATATTCTAACGATAGGGACTGCAAAGAATGGTTCTTCATTTTAAACAGAAGATAATAATCTGAAAATGAAACCAACAAAGCTATGCATAAGCATAAAGTACCTGATAGAGAACATATTTAACCAAAGGATCAATCTTCAGTTCACCCTCGAGCTCAAACAAGTGAAGTTTCCACTGTAAGATACAAAATGCAATCAGAATTCTCTGGAAATTAGAGTTTATAGCTGCATCTTTTTTTCATCCATGGTGTAGAAGATATGGCCAGACAAAAATAAGTTCCTAATGCAAGAGGATAGTACCATCACATGAGAGAATTGTGCCAACTTAAGGACTACATATAGCAGCCAATTATTTCTATTGCATAAATGCAAACTGCTTTTCTCTTCTTCTTCTTTCATTTTTCGAGGTTTGAGGGTTGAAAATGCAGTTTTCAAGCAATTATCAAAGCACTACCAATCCCATCATGATACACAAAGGCAATAGTGAAACCAGTATCATTTGTAACATATACACAGCAGTGAAGCACATAAAGACAAAAGGTATCACTAGAATAACAGAAGTCAACATAAGTGCAAGAGCATGTGCACATATTAACTTACAGGGCAAAATGTTTTCAAGACCATAATTTCACCACTAGGATCAACATCAAATCTAGTTGCAAGACATTCCATTACAATTGATCGAGCTGGTAACCAAGATTTTGCATGAAAGCGAACATTCTGTAAATAAGATATGGTCAGTGACTATAAGGTTATGAATACCAGGAAATGCATGTCAGAACCCTTTATTCTCACAACATAGACAGCTAATGGAGGAAAAAGGAAATGAATGATAGCAAAAAAAAAAAAAAAAAGGCTATTGAAGAGTTTGTTGAAAAACCTAACTCTTGAAACAAAGTAAAAACTCACATCTAAAAACTCACTGCCAGCGAGAGCCATTGCTCGTTCAAATGCCTCATTCTCCTTCTTAGATGATTGATCAGGATCTGTCCAATCCAAATTGAATTTCCCAACTCTTGAAGACAAATGTGTGTTATTCACATATTTTGGAGGCTGGTCTGTATCATATTGATTGATTCCATTGTCAATGGCATCGATTGCCTGCAGCAAATAAAACAAGGATTTCTTGAATGATAACAAAAAAAAAGAGAAAAACAGTTAACAACTGCCAAACAAGATGAGCAACAGAAACAAGCATCCAGATTGAATCGAAACTTTCAGGTTATGAAGACATCAGGAAACATGACAGGTTGGTCCTGTGGTAATTCAATGCAATTGAATGAAACCAGGAATGGTGTGGAAAACCAATAAAGCTCTGGTAATCACACTATTTAAAAGATTACAGTCATAACAAATAACAATCATAAAACTGTGGACAAAGAAAATGAGGACTGTTGAGTTCACACAATATCAATGTTAGAATGGGACCAGCCCAACCCAACTTTCCACATAGCACCACCCATACATTGCATGGAGTGTTTCAATTGATACTGAACCTTCATGCAGAATTCTTTTATCCAGAAGACATGATTATACTTCCTAAGTTCATGAGTGGTTCATCTTATAATTGTTTGCAAACCTAAACATCCACACATAGATGCTCATGCCCAAAGTTATCTAAAATACCATTGAAAAATGCAGCATCATCTTTTGAAAACTTTGACGTGATCAAAATAAGAAGTATAGTATAGGACACTGATATAACCCATGGTTTTTTGGCAAAGAGCATGAGTAGAATCTTTGATGCACAAAGCAAGATCTCAAGAACAGTTCTGAACACCATCCATTATATTAATAAGGATTGTAACCTAAATTTCTCAAACATATGAAGAAGTTAGCACCTCCATAAAGCTCTTGTAAACAGCCAAGAACAAGCGGTGCACATCTGGATGACCTTCATCCACTTGAAGCTCCTTGGCTATAATCTCCTTTCCAAAGTGCTAAAGAAAGAAAGTAAAAATCAGATTGATAATCAAGAAAATAGTTAAACTGCCATAGTTTAATTGTACACAGAACTTCTATTAAATTCCACACTACATGCATTCAATTGCAATTAAACAAATGAATACCTTATACACAAGTCCAGCACTGCTAAGCTTGGTAGAGAACCCATGTCCAAAAACCTCCCCAAAACCCTTTTGATGGTGATCATACCGATCACGACTTGGATCATACACGCCTCCAACATCAAGCACGGCATCAAGACCCTCCAACACCTGAAACAACCCCAAATCAATTCACACGCGGCCTACATAAATACACAACCAAACTACAAGCTCAAGCTCTGTTATTAGCTGACAATAAATCTACATGCAAAGAGTAACTAGAAAACTTAAAATCCCGCAACCCCCATATGCAAACTCCCATTCTCATAAAACAATGCTCACCTTCCAGCACATCATTCTGCATTTTTTTAGCACGACTAGCAAATTGAAATGAGAAAAAAATATAAGTAAATTCCAAAATCCTCCAAAACACTAACAAAACCACGCCTTTAAATTCTCATATTTACCTACTTTACACCGCCCAAGGTTTCAATTACTTCAGTATCTATTATTTCTAGGCAACAAAACAGAAATTGGGTTTGCAGTACTGACAAATCCAAGCCGTCAAATTTTTAAACCTTCCCTACTCTAAACCCCCAAATTTTGAGTCTTTACAGGGTGTAGAGCACCAAACCATCGGAAAAAATATATGGGTTTGCTTTATTATTACCTGCGGGTCGCGGCTTCGTACAATTTCAGCATTGGAATACTTGCTAGTGAGGCGAATCATGAAGCAGCCAAGAGCCTCGTCACAGTGAAAGCTGCCATTGTGTGTGCCCACGTGCTTTAAGGGCACGTTAACAGGAGATCCAGTGGAGTAAGTAGGAGAAGAAACTGAAGGACGCGTGGCTGCCATGAGAGGGAGTGTAATGAGAGAAGGAATTAGGGTTTTAGAGAGGTTGGAGTTGGAGAAAAGCTTCCAGTTGAGATTAAACCCTCTTGTTAGTGCCAACATGTCCCTCTCAAGATTTTCTAAGGTCAAGTGCTCAATAGTCAATAGCCTTTTGTTATAAGAGGTAAAATCACGAAATGCACCTCTACTTTCATTTTTTTTGTCACATTGACCCTTCCATTGTGAGCATTCTCACTTTTTACTCCAAGCCAGTCATACTGTTTCTCCAAGCCAGTCACCATTACTACAAACTCGGGCTTTTCTACAACTATATATTGTTGCTTACAGTGATAAACCTATAATATTGATTAAACTGACATGCATGGAAGATTTGTATGAGAAGGGCGGCGCCATGTTTAGGGCATGAAGGGATAGATGGAAGGGCTTGGGTAACATAATCACATGGTGGAAGGACCAGTCTTCCTAGGCTAGTAAGAATAGAGCGCCTTCAGTTCCACTCGGGCCCTGCTTTTTTGAACCTTCAAGTGCATGCATGGTACCTGCACATAACAAGCAAGAGCAGGATCGAGGGAATGACAAAGACCGACATTAACGTCACTTTGCTTCCCAGCGAAGATATTGAAAGGATTTTGTAGAGCTTAATTACACTATCGTTCTCCCAGGGAAAGGAAAAACCATTTTTTCCCAGTACTTGCCGCCACTTTACCCGATAAGCAAGAAGCATGGCATCGACCTGATTCTGCTATTGATCCTGTCCTCTGTTTCTTTAGCTGCGAACAAGTCTTCGTTCACAAGCAATTCTCCGATCCGCTGTTGTTAACTTTTGAAGGAGGAAGTGACAGAGAGTGTATTGAAGGAAAAAAAAGCCTTGCTCTCTGTTTCTTTCTTTCTTTTTTTCAAAGGATAGCGTCAAGCTCATCCTAAAAGGGAGTTTTTTAGTTCCAAATTCCAAATTTCCAATTGTTGGTTTACAAGTATAATTTTATTAGAGTTTTGATATAGTCGAAATAAAACGCTAGAATCTCGCTGTATTGATATAGTCGAAATAAAATGCAAATAAAAGACTGGAATCTCGCTGTATATCTTCCTTACAAAATCAATGTATTGGATTAATTTACATGGTTATCGAAACTGAACGGAACTCAAATTCCTTATTATATTTGGATTTATTTTTCTATTTAGATTAGAATTTTTAATTTAATTAAGATTTTACTAATTAGAATATTTTTCTTATATTTAAACAAGCTTACCCTAAATTTTCATCCTTAAAAACTTCTCTCTCTTTCTATCTCACAATTTTGTAACCCTTTTCTCTGAGCAGCAACTGCCTTCCAAGATAGACATCAAGATGACAGGAGTGGCGAAGGATTCTATTACGAAAGATATGGTGATGCAGATTCTCTTAAAATTACCCGTCAAATCTATGTTGAGATTCAGGTGTGCGTCAAAATTATGGAACTCCCTCGTTACTAGCCCTGGCTTCATGAAGAACCATCTGGACAAAGCCAAACAACTGCTTCTCCTTCGAACCGAAAATCCTGTAGTATCTTACTCTTTGCATCTTGATAATGATCGTGTAGATATGCGCTCACGTTTGGAGTTTCCTATTCCGAATGAAGCTGGTCTTTTTTTTTTTTTTTTGGTTGTTGTAATGGAGTTGCATGCCTTTCGAGTCAATATCTCCAAATCGATAGCAGCAGAAGACTTGTCTTGTGGAACCCATCAATTAGAAAAACTTAGGATCTTCCAGCTCCGAGTTCATGGGCTGCTATTGACAAGACTTTATTGGGCCTTGGCTATGATCCACAAAGTGACGACTATAAGGTTGCCAGGGTTGTGAGGCTAAAAAGCCCAGAATATGAGGACGAGCGTCCATTTGCTTTTCAATTTTACTCGCTCAATTCAGGATCTTGGAATGAAAACGCTGATGTCAGCAGTAGTCTTGCGAATGAAGATACTTTGCGCAGCATCACCCTCCATGGCTTCGGCAATCCGGCCATTGTAAATGGGGTCATTCACTGGCTTCTACATCCTAGAGAAAATAACGGTATGCTGGCACTATCCTTTGATTTAAGCAATAATTCATTCGGAGAGTTAATGCTGCCTGAATGTTTCGATCCGACGGAACGGATAGCAGCGATATTGTCCATTTCAGTGTTCAAGGACTCTCTTTCTTTCAATGTCCTTAAGGATTATGGCGGAAATTATGTTAGTGAGGTATGGGTGATGAGCCAATATGGTGCGAGGGAATCATGGGACAAACAATACCAGATTGAAATGCTCGATATAGCAAGGCCGGTGGTTTTTAGGAGTAATGGAGAGATATTAATGGCAGGATATGCAAATTCTCGGTTAGTTTCATGTGATCCTCAGACACAGGAAATTCATGATACGGGGCTGGAGGTGTTACTTGATGACTACGCTGATTATTTTGTTGAGAGTCTCGCTTTACTTGATAGATCAAACTAGACTCGGTAGCAAAAGGTACAGGTCATGTCTTAATCTCCTTAACTGCTCTTTGGGATTGATATGAATTGGGATGTTTTCTCTTTAAATTTTCTTCGTTCTTGAATTACTCGCGTGTTCATCTTGTATTCATCCTTGTGCATGTGACCGGTTACCATTCATAAACTTAGCCTTTTTTTAGTTTAACTTTGTTTTAATCTGCAATGCATTCATGATCTCCTGTCAATCGATCGGTAAGCATTTCAAACTTTTTACTAGTTCCCTCTCCCTGTTTTGTGCCGAGAGTGTTGATTATTTATGCTCTACTAGTCTGTTTTGTGATATTCGCTTCATTCACTAGATTTTGGTTAAAGACACTATATTCTGCAAAAAGATTGTTACAATAGGTGAAATTAATATACATCCAAGCATGCTCTCGAGACCATGTAATGGGAAAGGCCCTCTTGTGGATTGATCGGTTTTTTCTTGCTTCTATGCAGGCTGCTGGACCTGCAACAACTAGTGGAGCTTAGTAAAAGAACAAAAGAGGCACTTGAGAGGTTGAATTTGAAAAGGAAAACAGTATTCTATAAAAGACATCAGTTTTATATGTTAATGTTTCTTAACATTTACTTGTTCTTGGAGGTTTCTGGGCATGAACATATGAAACTATTCTATAATTTTGGCAAATTCTGAAGATTTATAGTTTGTTGTGAGGTGGCTTTACTTATATCTACAAAAGCTTCAAGATAATATTTTTTAAAAAAAATATATTAAAAATAAGATATATTATATAGATACCAACTACCCTATCAGACTCGTGTTCTGACTAACTTTTTATAGTTTTTTGAAGAGAATGATTAACTAGCCATTTACTCTTAGGTTGCTAACAATTCAGCGCAATTCTTAAAATTCATAATAAATATGTAAACAATGGAAAAGGAATACGGTGTAGCTAGTGTAACATCGCCATTTGCCGAATTTAATTTTCCCATGTGGAATTGAAAAGTTCTGTGGTTTGATGCGTTTGTTTTGCAACTGGTTTTTAGTTTGCGGTGTAGAAACACATTAGAATATTTGGTAACAAATTAAATTGTGTTTTATACTGTGAACCTTATAAAAATTTAGTTTTAAATATAGTTTTTGAAAAGCAGTTTTTATATATTTTTTAACTAGGTTTCGAAAGATTTTGTTTGTTTTTGTATTATAAAAACACTTTTGAAAAAAATTTAAATTTTTTTTATTTTTTTCTTTACTTCAAATTGATAATTTTTTTATATTTTCAGATCATTTTGATGAGCTGATATCAAAAATAATTTTTTAAAAATAAAAATATATATATTAATACATTTCCAAGTAAAAAACACTTTGAAAATCAGCTGCAACCACACTTTCAAACACAATTACCAAATATTTTATACATGTTCTATAATTTTTACCAAACACATATCTAAATCCAACTAACCATCCTTTTTAAAAACTTAATTTTTTTAATCCACAGCCACATTTATATGGGCAGCTTCCTTGTAACCTGGAAACGCCGGACATTGTCAGCATATAGCAAACGGTGTCCCAGAGAACCATTATTTTTTTGGCACTTACAGTTCATGTTCTTCTTGTTCTTCATTGGAAGTTCCAACAGACTCTTTCACATCAGTTATATCTTGAAAGTTTGAGACTTCTTCCCTTCCCTTCTCTTGTTCAGGGGATTCTCTATTGAATCTGATCAAGAAAAGAGAGACAGATTCTTCATTCAATCTACAAACCATGTTTTTACTCTGAATAGTAAGTTCAGACACCAGAAAACTTGAGAAGCTCATTGCACATAATACCACCGGTCTTAATATCAAATTATTTACTGAAAATATGTCAATTGTAATTCTAAATCAAAGATAAAATAGTCAAGATTGTTAATTTAATTCAATTTTATAATTAAATATTCTAAAAGTATAATTGAGTTCATTTATAAGATTTAATATTTTATTTTAAGTATAAAAATTATAATAAGTTATCAACTGAATTCAAATGATATATAAAATTTAATTTAATTTTACATTTATTTTGATTCTAAATAGACTCTTTCATGACTAAATATATATATAAAAAAATCATAACTTCAAATATCTTTGTGATTCTCTCAAATAAAAACTACCAAACAAAACTCAAATTTGCCAATACCTCACGTAGGAATTTGTTAAAAATTTGTGTCGGGATCACATAGGAATTTGTTTCAGATATTGTTAAAATTTAATTGAACAATAAGCTTTACTTTTATTTTTACAAGGAGAGGATTATAATTATTTTTTGTATGGATGTATTAGAGTAACTATACAGGTGGTGGGGTGGGTAATCCACCTGAAAAGTAATTTAATCTACTCTTCTTTTTTGTTTTACTGATAATAGTATAATTACATTAACTTTCATACACTCACACTAAAATTAGACATTTGTTTTTTTTTAATTTGAAATTTATTATTTTGATTTATGATTTTTTTTCTTGGTTTTTTTTATAAAAGTTTTATTAGTTTTTAATTTCATCATTTAATCTAAATTTATGGTATGTTATTTTTTATAATTTGATCCTGATTTTTTTTATTAAAGTTATTATTCTTTTTAATTTAATCCCCAAATCTAAAATTTGTTGTTTCCCTTTAATTTATTTTTTTTATTTCAATTTTAACTCTTATTATTTTAATTGCTATTATTTATTTTGAATCTTTTTTTGTGATTTTTTTTCTGATTTTGTCCTTGAGCATTTCATTTCTTGGGGATTGTGCTTCGTAATTTTTTCATGTATGGTATTTTTGGTCTAATAACTCGGGTCACCAGTTGACATCTTTTCTTTTTGGCTTATTTATTTTTCTTCTTCAATTTCGATGTTTGAATTTTTTTAAAAAATTGGCTTTGTGTTTTTTTTTTAGTTTTTTTTTCTATCGAGTTATCCCAACTTCATGACCTAGGATGCAGGTTTGGCGAGTTAACCCGAATTATGTCACCCCTTAATCTTCATATTACAAGTCTATTATGCTAGCTTAGATTGACGTACACTGGTTTTTTTATTGTTTTTTTACCCTATTTTATCCTTTCATATTGAATTGGCTGAAAATTAAATAATATTATTATTTTTCTCTTAGATAGTGATTTTTTACTCGAGTTATCGTGATTATTTTTTTTTAGTTATCATCACCTCTTTTTGTTTCTATCTAATTCAAATAAAATCAGTTTATTTGGTTGGTCAAGACTATAACATAAGTTGTTGATTTTATTTTTTTTTAAATGCGTTTGTGATACTTGAATATTTTACAAAAAAAATATCACAAACCCTTGGTGTAACACGAGCCCATGTCTAAGTATCATCTATACAATCTAACTAATGCATTAAAAAGAATTTTATTTTTATGTTGCCATACTTGCAAATATTGGCTGAAAACCATCAAATTCACAAATTAAAAGAAATTAAAAGAGCTCCGACTTATCTGTAGCATTGTTCATTATAGCCATAAAGTCATTGACATTATGTATTTGAATGGTAAAATGATGATTTTATATTTATAAACATAACATAACTGGCCTTGTGATAAGTTTTTTATTTATTTTTACGTAGTGAAATAACTTATATGACATTTGAGACAAAAATTAATATGATGGCGTGAAGGTTTTTTTTTTTATTTTTTCATTTTAGATACGTAATGAAATGACTATAATGCCATTGAATTAAATTTATCTTTGCCTTCGATCAAGGCTTTTTGTTTTCTTTCTAACATTGTTGTTTTTGTAATTATTGAATCTAATTAGGGGTAATTTAGTATTTTGACATATATAAAATATTATTTTATTTGAAAAACTTGGTTGCACGTGACAATCAAACTCTGGATTTCATGATAATATTTTAATTTTCACAACGTCGCCTCCATTTCTAAGTTGTCATGTGAGGCAAAAAAAAATCAGGTTTTGCACATATGATTGTTATTTTTTTTCTTTTTTTTTTGGTTTTAGAACCTTCTTATGCACATTTTCAAAGCAACCCTTCGATTTTTTTGAATTCGATCCCTATATTTTTTATTTTATATAATCCATATCATTGGAATTTTCTTTCAATTTAATTCTCTTTTTATTTATTTATCTTCGAGACTTGGTCAATATTCTTTTAATTTTGATTTTTAATCATTTTCTTAATTAAATTATATTTATAATTGCGTTCCCCAACATTTTACACCATTCTCTTGAATTATTTTTTTAATTGCATCCCTTAATATTTTAGTTTATTTTATTTTATGTCAGGTTCGGTTTTTATTCTTTTGATTGCTATTTTTTTGTTTTTAATTTTTTTTTATTTGAATTTTTTTATTTGATTTTATCCCTTAATATTTTATTGATTGAAATTTTGCTAACCTTGTTGGTCACGAGTTTAAAAGATTGGATCGGGTTGACTTAGATTTTCTAGGTTTTTTTTACAATTGATTTTTTATGATTTCATTATTTTATAGAGTTATCTTGATTATATATGCTAGGTCACAAGTTTCACGCATTAACTTAGCTTGATCAATGTCAATATTGTTTATTTATTTATTATTATTGGTATTATTTTTTTTATCAAATCTTCAAATTAATTGAGTTTTAACCCATTTCTATTTCTCTTATTTTTTAAAAATACTACCGTTAACTTCCTTTTCACTCTAATTTTTTTTTAATCCAGCTCGAGGCGTGAATCTAATTTAAATGTGTTTATTTTTATAATTAAGATTAATATTGAAAAATATAACTCAGTTACATACGAAAGTCATGAGCCATGCACAAACCTCAATTTCAGCAACAAAAAAACTAAACACACCCTTTAACTATATATATATATATAAAAAAAAAAAAACAGCAAAGCACGAAGTACGTCCCAGCCATCCAATATAAACTCTTTCCACGTGTCAAAATCCTAACACATCACTCTCTCCACGTCATCGCCTCCCTCTCTCTAGTCTCCACTCTCTCCAGATTCTTTGTATTATCGGCGGTCAACGAATCAATCAAAATAAAACGCTCCTATATCCCTTAAAACGGCAACATTTTAATCTCACCAAGAAAAGAGAGAGTTACAGAACCGTCGATTACTACCGGAAGTGGTGGTGGTGGAAGATTCGCTATCTCGACGGTGGATGGGCAGGATGGGAAAGACATACACAGTGAATCCAATTGATTACAAGTTACTAGAAGAAGTAGGATATGGAGCGAGTGCCGTTGTTTATAGAGCGATCTATATTCCGTTCAATGAAGTCGTCGCTATCAAGTGTTTGGATCTCGATCGTTGCAACATTAATCTGGTTCGTGTACTTTTTTTCTTACTGTCTTGACTCATTTCTTACTTGATTTTTCTTGTAATTTGAAGTGATTTTTACTGTGATTTTAGGTCAGATCGTGTTTGATTTGATCGAATTGTGAATTTTTTGTTGTTTGTAGCTTTGAATGAACTTTTATTGAGTCGTTATAGTCAGCAGAGAAGCGGATTGATTGAGATTTTAAGTGATAATTGGGTTCATTCTTGTGACTCTGATTGTTATTGAATTTGATTTATGATTTTTTTGTTAATTTCGCGGTCTTGATTCGATATAGTATAGGATTGCTTATCTACAATGAACTTTTCACTTTGAATTATAGATAGAGGTTAAATTTTCGATAAGTTTTTATTTCGGAGTTTTTAAGCTTTATTGCATTTGTAAAATTATTTTTAATGAATTCGAGACTCATATGTGAATTTTAGTTTATATCGGATCAAAGTGGAAAAATTTGGCAGACTTGAAATTGTTAATTGCGGTATGCTTTTCATTTCTAATTATGTATGCTTACACGTTTGCCTTCTTAATTCAGTAGGTGAAAATAATCAATTTCAGCATTTTGAAGTTTAATGCTCACTAACTCATACTGATTGTTGCAGCGCTTGCTGTTAAGAAAACATTTCGGATTATGGTGATTTGGCTTTTATCATATTTGTTGCATACTTATAATTATGGAATGGAATAATTAATAAAGCACCGATTACAAGTCACAGCACTAGTTAGTGAAATGAAGTTACGAAAAGGGCTGGTATCTCTTGGACTAACCTTTTGGAGCTGGATATAAGAATTTGCAAAATTCAGTCATATGTTGGTGAATGGATTTCAGATACTGCTAGCTTTCTGATCGTAGTGATATAAAACCCAGAAAAGGAATATGCTTGGAAGCTTTTATTGAATATTTGAAAGACTATTGCTCTGGGTTTGTGCATTTGTCCTGATAGTAGATATTTTCAGTTGTTCTATTAGTTAAACTCTGCTCTTCTTACTGATTTTGTCTGTGTAAGCTGTTCATTAATGTCCATTGTTTATTTAAGTGGCTATTTGATGGATTTTTTTAATGTAGGATGACATAAGGAGGGAAGCTCAAACCATGAGTTTGATAGATCATCCAAATCTTATTAGAGCATATTGTTCGTTTGTTGTTGACCATAATCTATGGGTGGTCATGCCATTCATGGCTGAGGGTTCTTGTTTGCACCTCATGAAGATAGCATATTCTGATGGATTTGAGGAGCCTGCTATCGGTTCTATTCTAAAAGAAACCCTCAAGGCTTTGGAGTACCTGCATCGACAAGGGCATATTCATCGGGATGTTAAGGTCAGCAAAGCATTAAGATGGCACAGTTATTTCACCAGATGGTCCAAGTTTCTCTTTTTTATTTTTCAACACCATGTCTCATGTTAACTTTTATTTTCAATTGTTTTTGCAGGCTGGAAACATACTACTGGATACAAATGGAGATGTAAAGCTTGCTGATTTTGGTGTTTCAGCTTGCATGTTTGATGCAGGTGATCGACAACGTTCTAGAAATACTTTTGTGGGGACTCCATGCTGGTAAATATTATCAGTAATGATTTATATGTAATTTGAGTTTTGAGATGTATTTATACTAGAAAGTGTTTTCCTCCGTGCTCTTTAACTTTCAAATTGCAGGATGGCGCCTGAGGTTTTGCAGCCAGGAAGTGGATATAATTCCAAGTGAGTTTTTTTTTTAATGTAATTTGTCAAGTTAGATTTACCTGATTGCAACTTATTAAGCTATGTTTACATCCACTTCCTGTGTTCCCTAAAACCCTTGGCAGTACTTGTCATGTTCCAAATTTGGGTTTGAGTGTATATATGCCTTCTTGTGTGTGCAAGCCTTGTAAATAAGTTTGGCTACACTTTTTAGTCTTGTTTTTGGATGACAGAAGTTCTCATGATACTTTCACTTCTTTCCTTGGAGGAACTCTCTCACACTCTCTGCTCTTTTTGTTCTTTTGATATCATTTTTTTTTAATTGATGGTTAGGCAGAACTTGTACCTTTATCTATTGAAGAAACTGACTGTGAATTAAAATTGAGAAAGAAAAGAAAACTCCTATAAGCTTGTTGCTTGATTGCTTCTTTCTTCCTGTTCAGGGCTGATATTTGGTCATTTGGTATAACGGCACTTGAGTTGGCGCATGGCCATGCACCTTTCTCAAAATATCCTCCAATGAAGGTATTTCCATTTATTAGTATTCAACAAGACTGTTCACTGAGATACAGCTTGAGCTCAGGGAAGCTTTAATTTAAGTGGCTTACTGAGATACCTTTTATTTTTCCTGTTATCTTTCATTCTGTTAGGTTCTTCTCATGACCATACAGAATGCTCCTCCTGGTCTTGATTATGATCGTGATAAAAAGTTCTCTAAGGTATTGAAACTCTTTCTCGCTAGATTTTCACAACAATTGATTTACTCTGAAAATGCATTTACATATAAGAAAAATTGCACCATTTTCTTTGCTGGCCTGGTAAGAATGTCAGAAGGCTTCTAGTATAGCTGTCATCACTGATTTCTTTTTCCAATGTATATTAAGGTTCTAATTTGAGGATTTCCAGTTGTGATCAGTCTTTTAAAGAAATGGTTGCAATGTGCCTTGTGAAAGATCAAACAAAGAGGCCAACTGCTGAGAAGTTATTGAAACACTCCTTTTTCAAGCATGTGAAGCCTCCAGAACTTTCTGTGAAGAAGTTGTTTGCGGACTTGCCCCCACTTTGGAATCGTGTGAAAGCTATTCAGGTTAGCGATCATATTGGTACAATGCTTGATTTGTGCCTCATGTTTTTCTGGTTGTGCTGTTTTATGAACTTGCTGAGATATTGCAGCTTAAAGATGCTGCACAGCTGGCTCTAAAGAAAATGCCTTCAGCTGAACAAGAGGCATTGTCACAGGTTAGCACACTTCTCAACATCACAAGATGATGCTTTTCATCTGTTTAATTGATGCACTTGCAGAAGCTCATCATACATTGCTTTCCTAGCAAATACTTCTTCATTAATTTCTTCCTATTCCTTTTCTTGCTTGGTTAGATTACATAAGTTTAATGTTCGTTTTAGCACCCTCAGCTGTTCTTAGACACTGATTTTTGGTTATATTTTTGAGTCATTTAAGTATATCCCCACTTTGGGGTTCTACAGATATCTATTGCTTATCAAGACACTAACAGATGACAAACAGTGACCAGTGT
Organism: Populus nigra; assembly: GCF_951802175.1. NCBI lineage: Eukaryota > Viridiplantae > Streptophyta > Magnoliopsida > Malpighiales > Salicaceae > Populus > Populus nigra. The sequence continues at coordinate 16,327,002 of NC_084859.1, forward strand.
CATTTGGTCCCGCAATTGAATATCCCTTTTCTTTCTTACTGTTGAATGAGTTGACCAATATAATGTTTCTTATGCTTTTCCGTAGAATTTTTTAAACCAGATATCATAATCCATAAGAAGCCATTTGTTCATAAAATAAAATATGATCATGTAGCTTTTAACTATAGACCCTGTTTAAATAAAAGAATTGGTTCAATTGAAACAAAAAACACTGGGTATTTCTTTGACCAGCTAAATGGAAAGAGATGTTGGCTTGCACTTTCTTTCTGGCAATCCCTGCCATAAGATCAGTATTATGTAACAAGGTCATAGGTCTTTTACTTCTTTTACTTTCTTCACCAAAATGTGCTCCTTGACTTGCTCTCGCTACTCAATCCCATTGTAGAACCAAGCCAACAGTACAGACAAATATAAGCACATATTCTTTTTCCAATAAAACCTGTTTATCTTAATTTTGTGCCAATAATAACAGTTATAATCTCTTCTGATTTAGAAAATGTTATCATTTAAATTCTTGGGTGATGGTATCTACTGTGCCAGGGTATTTAGTATGGAGTATTAAGAACTGAAAGTATAATTGAGGACAAGCAACATTTATAGGTCAAATGTATTTGTACCCACGGCCTACTTTATTATTTCTTTCTTTCTGACCTCTTATGTAATGACTTGTCTTACCCTCATCAGAGCGAGTACCAACGAGGAGTTAGTGCCTGGAATTTTGACCTTGATGATTTGAAAGCCCAAGCATCTCTAGTAAGCTAACCATCTAAATGCTTTGTTTAATGAGGCTGCATTTTTCTTCATTTTGGTAGTATTTTTCTCGTTGGTTATACAATTAGGAGATAATTGTGCCTTTTCTTCTAGGTGCGAGATGATGATGATGATATACTAGAGACGAGGGAAGAAGATGAAAGTGTGAAATTTGGTGGTGATAAGGTATAGATGAGTTATTTGTCACTGAAGACTTCTTTTATTAATCCGAAGTTGTCACCGGGCCTTGTATATTTACTTTTGCTTCTTGAGATACCTCTGTTGCTTTAGGAATTTTTTGGTTCTCAAGCAAATGAGCTTGTTTGTTGTTTGCAGGTCACTACTGGTTCCCAATCTAGTTCATTGAATGTAAATTCGAAGAGTGAAATGCAGCAGGTTGAGTACAGCAGACAATTAAGTGGTGGTAAATTGCCTTGGGCGGATAACTTAAACAGAAAGGGCAGGTTACCAGAAAGTGACTTGCTGGAAACCAGTAGCCAGGAAAAAGTTGGGTGGAAGAGAAATGGATCAAGCACCGAAGCAAAGGCGTCAACCTCAGAAAATGATGTGATGCAAGCCAAGGCCAAAACAGTGAAAAGTCGCCAAACCCTTAGCGGGCCACTCATGCCTGGTACGGTACTTTCTCATTCATTGTCAGAAAGGGGGCGCACTTCTGAAAGGTCTGTTTTTTTCTTTTTTAGTTTGTCTTTCAGCATTAACTATGCACCAATTAGAGCTGTTTGAAATATAATGTTTCATGGTGGGTGGTTGTGTTTGTGTAACTTGTGTTAATGATGGTACTTAAAGGCCTTGCTCCCTGTACTTGACATAACTCTAGCCTGCTTCCCAAACTTGCAAAAGGAAGGTAGTTCATTAGGTTGAGGGGGTAGTTTATTGAGCATTTGGAATTACTTTAAGATGTGATACCATAAATTGGCTGGTGCTTTGTTGAGCATGAGTTGATTGTAATAAATTGTAACAATCCTTCTTGAACTGAAGAATGCCAGGTCCTGAGTAAGAGCTTCATTACTATTTTATGAAAGTTCAATTTGTTATTTTATACTTTTGACACAACATTCTTCTTACAATAGGATATTGAAAGAAGATATCAATTAAAGAAAACAATGTATTACATGAATTCTACATTTGATTAGCCTTCAATTACTTAATGCTTCTTCGACACACTTTCACATTTTGTATCCAGAGAACCTTCGTTAAAAAGTTAGCAGAAATAATGCATATGTGTTACATTCTCTTTCACATTTTGCAGCCAAAGAACCTTAGTTAAAAGTTAGCAATGAAAGATGTGGTATAGTGGCTTTCTGGGAGTTGAATTTTGATGTTTAGTATAGAAACGAGGATAGAATGTCCAATCCCTTCTGTATGTCTTTGTTGAGGAAAACTAGTTTGTGTAAACACTGATTTACTTGAACTTGAATGTTATTGCCCAAATTTATGAAACTAGTGTATGCTTTGCTGTCTCTATATTTCTGTATGCTCCAAATTGAAATTATTAGGCTGTTGTCTGTTGGTTAATAGGTTTGAGAATGAAAGACAGCCAACAGCTGAAAGAGCCACCCGTGAAATTCGAAAAGCTCCAAGCTTTAGCGGTCCTCTAATTCTTCCAAATCGAGCTTCAGCAAACAGTTTTTCAGCTCCCATAAAATCTTCAGGAGGTACAAAAATACATTTTGTATTAAAGATCACCACAGCTATCACTATTGTTACTTAGTTTCCACTTTTTTGTTATTATCATCATAATCACCAAAAAGAGTGAGAACTTAAAGCTATCAAATGGTGCCGCCATTCCTATAACATAGCTTATGAATTTGTTATCATTACTTGTTTCCAATAATAGGATTTAGAGATTCTTTGGATGAAAAGCCGAAGACAAATCTAGTCCAAATAAAGGGGAGGTTCTCAGTTACATCAGAAAATTTAGATCTTGTAAAGGTAACACTCAATTCTTATGGCATGCTAAGTTACATCAGAAAATTTAGATCTTGTAAAGGTAACACTCAATTCTTATGGCATGCTATCTTATTATCTGACTCTCACTAACTAAAGAATGTGCCCTAGGATATTCCATTAAGTACAGTTCCACGCCGGTCTTCCCAAGTAAGTGGCTCATCTTTACCCAGTAGTTTTTAGTAACTACTATTGTTGTCTACTTCTCATTTGATGTTTTGTTCTTGTGATTTTCAGTCTCCACTGAAAAAGTCTGCTAGTGTTGGTGAATGGATGTTTGAACCCAAACAAATGGTAAGTGCTTTGACCTTTTGTTGATGTATGTAGCTCTTGATATTGATCAAACAAATTTATCACCACATACCTTGTAAGTTTATGAGATTTTTTTTGAAAGATGGTGGAATTAAAGTGTCCACTAAGTCAATAGCTTTAGAAACCAACTTGGGCGTAGTTTTGCTCTTAATTTCAAGATAAAGCATGACTTGATTTGTTATCAAGTTTTACTTTTATATATACACTAGTTAGGTGGCCTGCCCTACGCCGCGGATTAATTTTTTTTGGCATAAAAAATATCGAAAAAAGCTAAGATCCAAGAGTGTTAGGTCTATCTGCAAAGCTAGACTCAAAAGCCTTGGGTCTGGCTGCAATACCTGACTCAAGAGTAATATTTATAATATTAATTATAATATCAATAGTAATATTTATAATATAAATAGTAATATTTTTAATATTAATAATAATATTAAACTTGCATGACCCAAGTTTAAGTGGATCTGCCTACAACATCAAGCCCAAGAGCTTTAGATATGTGTTTGGCTGCAAGGCCATGACATTAAAGTGTGATAAATAAATAGAAAAAAAAATATTTTAGAATGAAATTAAACAAAAAAAAAAGATTAATTGAAAAGGAAAAAACAAAGAAAAAAACAGCAAAGCAAAGAACTATTCCAATGAATAGTGCTTTGCGAGGAGAGGCATAGTAAAATCCCCACATGAGATCACGATAATCTAATAAAAAGTAAACAAAACAAATCATGAAGTTTAATTCTCAATCAAATCGATATTAAAAGATGAAATTGGAAGAAAAAAACTAATTAAGAAAAGGAAAAAAAATCTAAATCAACTGGGTTAACCCGCCAAACCAGGTTAACCTGTCAAACTTGAGATCCGTGTCATGAGAGTGTGATAACTAAATAGAAAAAAAAATATTAATGAACTAAATTAAACAAAAAAAGATTAATTAAAAAGAAAAAAAAACAAAACAAAAAAAACATATCGAAAGAAAAAAACTAATTAAGAAAAAGAAATTTGAGTCAACTAGGTTAACCCGTCAAATTAGGTTAGTCTGTCAAATCTGGGATTCGTGTCATGAGAGTGTGATATAACTGAATAGAAAAAAAAATTAATATTAATAAACTAAATTAAACAAAAAGAATTAAAGAGAAAAAAAAAAAAACCTATAACTAGAAGGCATCAGCCTTTTACTGTGGATCACAGTAAAAAGCTGATGCATTTTAGTTTATATATATATATATATATAACTCATACTTTTTCTCTCAGACTCTGAATATTCTCATGTTTTTTTCTCAGCCTGTGAATAATCAGCCTCCAAAAGAGGTTAACAACAATAGTGTACCTGCATTACTCTTGCCTCATCTTCAGAATCTTTTTCAGCAGACCTCAATTCAACAGGTAAAGACTTACAGTTGAGTTGTTTTTCCTTTCAAGGTTTGTTTGCCTTGAATTCTGTAAAATCTAAAGCCAGTCGTTCTTGTAATCAGATTTTTTTTTTAATTCCAGGATATTATTATGAATTTATTGAATAGCTTGCAGCCAGCCGAGGCGGTAGAAGGTGAGTAACAAATCTGTTACCGCATGCTATTTGGTATGATTTAGGGGTGAAGCAATTGAACAAGTCGTGGGTGTTTTATTTCAGCTGCTCAAAATGGAAAGTTGCCACCACTGCCTCGTGGTTCGGAGAATAATGGAATTGTGAGCAGATTTTCTATCTATAATGCAGCTCTTGGGTTTCAGTTCTTGTATACAAGCATATCCATTGTTAAGATCTAAGTATTTCTCTGGTGATGATGTTTTATTGGGACTTGGTACGCAGGGTCATATAACTGAACTTGTGTTGGTTCCACATTTTGCAAGAAGACACTTATTTGTGAAAATTGCTTTTTGATTATTTCTTTTGCATTTCCTCAAATTACCGAGTCTACTTCATAGTGACCATTGGGATTGCTGTATCATTGTGGAATATTCCCAAACTCTGATCTACTCATTCTCACAGGTTGAATCAGCATCCTCTGAGAGGGAGAGGTCATTATTGATAAAGATCACCGAGCTTCAAAATAGGTTGATCATTTGTCCTTTCCTTACTTAGTCGTTATACCTTTCCTTTCTGGTCTTTATACATATGTAAGTTTAATTTTCTCACTCACCTGTTGCAGGATGATGAATTTAACCAATGAACTAAATTCTGAAAAGCTAAAATATGAGCAAGTAAGTTGCTTGTGAGGATTGATTTTGCTGTCTTTGCCCTGCTTTATTATCATGCGCTTAGGGAAGTAGGATGATTTCTAATAGGAGCCTCACCCCTTCTTTCATGATGAGCCAAACACAAGAGTTGAATATGTAGAACATTTATACCCAGTTCTGAGGTGAATTAAGTTGAGAATGTTGTCATTTTTACAGTTGCAACAGCAGCTGAAAACCATAACTGGTGGGGAAGAGAACGGTGGAAGGAGTGATGTTGACTCCTGAAAGCTTAATTCTTATCACCGTAAAGTGAAACCTTGTAAATTCAGGCAAGAGCTGTACATCATGCAGATAAGTGCTTGCGATTCTTTTTATGGGCCGGATTGGAACCATCTTCGAGTATGGCTACGGAGGAAGGTTGCAGAGGACAAGTACGGTTTGCATGTATCTTCTGCAAATCCGTTACAAACAGTTCTTTGAAGATCATACCATATCAAGTTCAAGCGGAAACAATCTTTTCTTGTGCCAGGCGAAGTGTATCTGCAAGTTGACAGAAATTTCCTTTTTAACCGTTTGTTTAAATCAGTTGCCATGAGAGAGTAGAAAGATTCGAGTGTTTGTTTATATATACGTCGTGATACTTAATCAGGTTATTCAAATGTATTATTTTCTTCATACATATTCGATCTTGTACATGTTGGTAGAACTTTCACCTGTACTGCTACTACTTGTACGCACTTGGGGATTTCACAACTATTAGAGAATGGTAATAAATGAATGGAGAGCCATAAATTTCCCCTTCCCTCTTTATGGATTTTTTGTTTGATGCTTGTTATACCTGCTATCGGCCTCACTGTCAGGGGTGCGCGTGCATCTCCATTTCATGTGAAGTCAAGGCATCATGAATTAAGGGTCCAATTTAGCAGCAAATGGGTTGAAATCAATTCAAATGGGTTAGCCACATATTTTCTCCGAGTTTAACATTTTAGTCCTCTATCTTTATATTTTATACTTTTACCATAATTTAAAACTTAAGTTCTTCTAATTAAGTTATAGGGTTTAGGGTTTGATTGAAAAACAAAGTTAGCAAATGAAAAAAAGAAGGCAGTTGGTTCACTGTTAATATGTTTGTTAATGAGTGTTTACACAAGACATAGTAGAAACTTAGCCTTCTCAATCCACCCATATTTAGAGGAATTTCCACCGTATAAATCTGGATTTTAAGATGATTAACCTGTGGTGACATGTTTAGATTCTAAAATGTCAAATTGAATGAGTTTTTTTTTTGTTAACCTCGTAAAAGTCCCCGACCTTTGATTCTAGTCTCAATTAAATCTCCAACTTATTTTTCATCTCAATTAGATTCTCAATCATTTTTTTATTTTTAATCTATAAAACTGTTAAATAATCACTTGAACTCCACACTAAATTTTCTTATACATAAAGAAATATAAAAAAAAGTGAATTCTCAAATATCCTCATTTTGAATCACATTAAACTCAAGTCATAAATAATTTTTTTTTTAAAAAAAAACATAAAACTCTCACAGTTATTTGTATAATTTGTTCTATTGCATGATGTGAAGAGTTCTAGTAAATTTATGGGTTCTTAATGAAATAAAGAGAAATTACATGATCTTCCCATTACTACTTGAACATTATATTAGATTGGAGACTCAATTCGTGATGAAAAATATATGCTAATTGGCATGAAAATTAAGGAATTAGAAAGATATTTTAATTTAAATATTATATTTGAAATAACAATGAAGAGTTGAAATTAAATTTAAAATTTTTAAAATTTTGCTTTTAAAATATAAAAATAATTATTAAGGATGATAGTAATAAAAATAATAAAGATAAGAGTAAAAATGATTATTATAATAATGGTAGGAAATATATTTTTTTATAGCGATTTTATATATATATATATATATATATATATATATAGAGAGAGAGAGAGAGAGAGAGAGAGAAGCTGTCAACATGTATGACCATGATGTACCCACACACACTCTTCTCAAGAAGTACGAAACTCAAGATTCTACCTTAATTCCTTCCTTCCTACCTTTGATCACACTCTCTCCTTAAAACCCAATCTCCATCTCCTCCCTTCAATGATCACACTGGCCACCACCGCTTCACTTTCTCCTTCCCTAAAACCTCCTAACTTAACTTCGCCACTCATCAAACTAGAACCCTCTTTTTTCCACCACCACTGTAAAACCCCCATCAAGGTAAAACAAAACAAAACACTGCAAATTCTCTTCTTTTTTTACTCCCCTTTGAACTTTTTTTTGTTGTTGTTAATACAGAGGAAGAAGTTTAACAGGGGAATATGCAGGGCAGCGTTGTCAGACGACACCCCGTTTGCTGTTGCTATCAGTGTGTGTATGCTGAGCTCTTTGCTTTTACCAAACACAGCTACTAAGGATGAGGAGGAGGAGAGTGATTCGGGGATTACTACTACTGATACGAGAATTGCTGTTATGGGTATCATCAGTTTCATTCCCTACTTTAATTGGTTGGTAAGTGTGTTGGTCTGTGTTTGATTTTTAAATTTTTTGTATTTGTTGTGTTTTTGGAATCTGGGTCTCGATAAAGTTCTAATCTTTTGTTGTTTTGTTGGCAGAGTTGGGTTTTTGCTTGGCTTGATACTGGGAAAAGGAGATATGCTATTTATTCTCTTGTTTACTTGGCCCCTTATTTGAGGTTTTTTTTCCCCTTTTGTTTTATAGTACCTTGCTTACATTATCTCTCTTTATTCTGATTTTTTAATATGGCATCCAGTTTTTTTTTTTTAATGCTTTGCTAAGTTTTATAAGAGATGCTGATTTGTAGTGTAGGTTGTCTTTCTTGGTTAGGAGGTGATTATGGAGTGTGAACATTTGGGACTTGTTGTCCACATATGTTGTATCTTGCTAGTTTGGTTATGACAGTTGAATGCAAAATGTGAACTTTGAGTTGGAGTTCACAGGGTATTCATTCAAGATTTTCACAAATTTGTTAATGTTGATTAGAAGCTATATATTTTAGTTCGATTGATATATTGATGATGGACTTATAATGTGAATCAGTTTGTTCTTTATTAAAGATTGAAGTGTGTGGTCAAACAATTTCCGGGCTTAATATATTACACTGTCTGATGCTATCAAGGATAATCTACAGTGCCTGCTTAATTACAGTTAATTTGAACATGTTAGTTGATTATGGATTGGATGCATGGATTTGATTATGTAATTTTTCTTATCTGGCTCAATAGATCAAATATGTCTCTGTCTCCCGAGGATAGCTGGCTGCCTATTTGTAGCATTATTTTTGGAATTGTTCATGTTCAGGTATAACATCTATAAAACCATTTTGGTTACCTTCTGGTTTGGGGTTTCTCTACTTATTCACATCGTTATGATATAGACCAGTAGAAGAAACTATGGAAGATAGACTCTGACAGAACCATAATGTTTGAAGTATTAGCAGAACTAAATAAGAGCAAGAACTCCAACTTAATGATTTTGGTTACCGTCATCCAAGATATAAAGTGTTCATATTTGTGCCACTAATTTTTTGCAGCTAGAAGCAAGCATAAAAAATGGAGATGTTCAGGGATTTCAATTATTTAGCAAAGCAGCCAAGTTTCTTCCATTGCCGGGAAAAAAGAAAGATATCATTTTGAGGGAGCATCAGGAACCATTGGAGGAGGTATCAATCAATGGAAGTCCTTTTTTAATTTTCGTTTCATTCTTCTAATGATATGTGAGATTATAGTTGAGTTTCTCACTTTCCATGTTAGGAGAGAGAAGGAGAACACATGAATCTGCCATCTGCAGACAAGCAATCAAGAAATGAGCTTCGGCAGAGAGGAGTCCCAAGAAACCACCCAGAAAATCAAGCGCACTCAAATGGAGGTTGGGATGATGATGATGAGCAGAGGAAACAATAGAACAACAGCTTCATGGTTAATGTGACTTGGTTAAATAGATGCTCTTTTGATAGCAATGCCATGGTTCCTGTTCCTTCACAGCACACTACTTTGGAAACATATTTTGGCCTTAGATATGAGATCAAAAGATAGAGATACTCCCATGTTGATGTTTTGAATTAGGAAAGCAGAGGGACAAAATTTGTTTTGCGACTTAAATGACAAATCGTTCCAATAATGAACAAAACACGGGCTGGATGATATTGTCCCCAACTGAAATGCCTTTGTGGTCGAAGCGGTAGACACTACTTGCATTTTTTATATTTGCATTCATAAAAAGTGGAGGAGAAACCTCGTTGCTGGCGCTTTAAATTTGTCGTTATCATTAGTGCTCAAGTAGAACAACTCTTTCCGCATCTGGGAAGGTTGCTGGCTCTTTAAATCTGTCGTTACTATTTGTGCTCAAGTAGAACAACTCTTTCTGCATCTGGGGGCGCAAGTATCATTTTTTTGACACCCAAAAATTACCAGCTAAAATGATGGCAGCCGGATTGGTTAAAAGAGCGTCTTACTGCGTAAATAAATGGCAAACGGACGGAAGTTCAATGTTTGGGTAATTGCTAAGCTGAATGGAGGCATCTCTCTCACGATTTATCCTGCTAAAATTTGGACCTCGACGGGAGCACAAATGACCCAGGCTACGTTCTACCAAAAAACAGCTTGACTGGTAAGAACCCTGTGATTATTGCTGCTTGGATTTGAAAATAGAAACCGCATTGTTTTCAGTCCTGCTATCTCTGCAGTACATGAACAATTCTTTTTTTTTTCTTGGGTAAATTACAATAACCCCTTTAGGTATCACGAGTGCTCAAAATTGAGCGCATCTTATTACGCCTCAAACGTGTGATGCCTGCTAATAATTTGAATACGCAAGGCTGGTGCAACGAAGCCTCTGGAGACACTAGATTGCAGTATATGACCAGCACGGCTCTTCCAGCACACCGGTCAATCTGGTTTAGTCACAGGGGAGGTAAGAATTCGGTTTTAGAATTGTTAAGAAAGGATAAGGAAAGACTGAATCTAAGCACGTAACCAGTATGACGATGATATGCTTCAGGGTAGATTAAGAAAACATGGCAAGCTTTAAGAAAGAACAAGGAGAGTGAACCAGATGTTAAAAGATATGATCTTTAAGTGGTTTCTGTGGTTCTGCAGATTGTAGTAAACTACAAAAATACTAAAATATTCTTGGAAGCTAGTGTTAAGGTTTTTTTTTTTACGTGGAGGAGCAAAAACATGAAACCACGGTTCCAATAAAAAGTTATTCGCTCACAAACTACCGTGAAAATATCTTCTAAACTAGTTTTTGTTAATTTGGATAATTGGAATGTGTATTTGGCTGAAAATGAATCAAAAGTACCAAAAATAGACTTTGGGGACAGAGCTCTAGCGATTCGCGACTTAAAATTGCTGGAGAAGAAGACAAGCAACAACATCTCGCCTGACTTGCCTGTAAGGCCGAGCTTGGAACACTTGGCCTCGACGCACAAGTGCAGGCCTAGCCATCACGTGGAGAGATGGAAATTATATCGAAGGACTTCGCGGCAACATGTTGCCATTTTTAAAAAATATATCAATGACTTCGGGGCAACATGTTGGTACATTTGCTAGTATATGCTTACAAGTAAGATTTTAATTTTCCCATAAAATGCAAAGGATAATTAGATCGGATAGAATTTGTACTTGGCGAAAAAAATGAGTATCAAATGAAAGATTTAAGGTAATAAAATTACTAAAAAAGAAGCATTAGTTGTTTGTCCACTTATAAAATAATAGTACTTTTTAAACCATAATTTTAGATTTTATTTTATTTTATTTTAATTTTCATTTCATGTTTTATTAAGACCTGCTGAGAGGCATACTAGCCCGTTTCATTATCTATACAAAAATAATCAATATTAAGCAATATCACCCCTCCCATCGTTACCTGCAGTAGATATGGGTATTGGAAGTTTGATTGTTTTCGTATGCCATAAACGAAACACCAAGAAAGCTGAGTTGAAGGTTCCCGCTGTCGCCTCGGGCTTAATCTGTGGAGAAGAGCTGTGGACTCTTCCTGAAGCTGTTCTTGCTTTGGCCCAACTAAAGCCACCCATTCGCAATATATTTGTAGTTTCCTAGAAAAAAACTTGCTCTATATATGAACTTTAAGTTTGTTAAATACGAAAGGATATTGCTAGTTTTTATTTTTTAAAATAATTTTTATTTAAAAATATATAAAAAATATATATTTTTTAAATTTTTTTTAACACTGACATACCAAAACAATCTAAAAATATCAAAAACAAATAAATTAAAGCACAAATATTTTATTTTTATGCAAAAACACTTTACCGCCACAAACACAAATAGGTGTTTTTGATTTAAAAATACATTAAAATATTTTTTTTTATTTTTAACACCAATACATCAAACACTAAAAAAAATCAATTTAATAATTTTTAAATTTTTTTTTCAGTCAAGAGACACTCAAACACAGGAGATGCCAAACAAGTAAATGGCAGCACCCATTTTATGTTCACGCACCACCACATGAAAAGAGAGATGTATGCGTGAGCGTGATGAAGGTAACAGCTTTCTATGCATCAAACCAAAGATTAATCTTTGAGAACTAATCCTACACAATGGTGAAGTTCTAAATCAAACACGGAAATCAATCAGATCTCCATAATTTTCCAAATTTCTCTCTCCCTTGCTATAGGATCCAAGACTTCAGGCAGAATATTGCACTGCAAATTAAGAGACTCGATGAATCATGGTATGCTTTCATTTATACATCATTATTGGAATTGCCAGAAAAATGCAATATACTGGGATATTATTTCAAAACATTTGTAGTGCCAATGTTATGATTAAAACAAAACACGTGCCTAACATAAATCAACGAATCCAACTCATTCAGTATGTAATGTTACGCATCAAAATTACTCACCAGCCACCCAAAACTAAAATTGATGTGCAACACTTGATCATGCAGAGAAAATTTTACAAAAGTGCATCTCTATGACAAATTCTATCATATACAGCTTATTTCAAAATGACCAAATCCCAATTTCAATACATGAATCATACATACATCTTCAGAAGAAGGTTGCATCGTTCAAGCAGACAATTCATAACTGCAATCAGCTTGTTACGATACCTGCTAGGACCTCACTCTTGCCTCGTGCATAGATTGTGTACACCAGACGAATTGCATCAAGCCATCCATCCAGGGATTCCCATGAATCAGCAACCTGATCAATGGGCAGAATTTAAACATGGGTTCTTGGTGTGAAACAGTATAACTTCTATCCCCAGTTTTTGGATAAAAAGACCCTCAAAATGATTACAGTTCACTGAAGAACGGTAAAGTTGAAAAAAAAATCTTTCTAATAATCGTGAATATAACCTGAAAAGGAAAAGAATTTTGAGAAGAGGACCAATTTATATCCCAGTCATCTATATCCTGTCCTGTCCTGTTTTAATAATCTATCATGCTGACAACTGAGCTTGTTTAAATTATTAAATTATCCATCCCCTAAACCATAGATGCCAAATGAATCGATGCTATATTAAAGGAGATACTAGATAGAGCTACAGATGCTCTTCAAATGAGCAAATCTCACTACATGATCACTCCAGGGCTAAGATTAACTATTTTGAACACTGAAAGCAAGTCAAAATCATCTGATTGTAAAGGCATATTTCAAAGAAAAATTAAAAAGAAATGGTGCTTACCAAGAAAAGTGGCCCATGAATAGTATCTATACAGAGGCCCGCACCAGGTGGCAAAGTCAGATCAGCACATGCTGATACAGAAACAATATCTGGAACCTCGACTTTGATAGCCTTTTTGTCACTATTCGATACATCTGATGGTCTGCCAGAGAGGCTCCGGCGAACTTGTTTTTGCTCTGATTTGCTAATCTGCTCAGGAAATGAACGATGTATTCCAAGGAACTAAAGTTGGCAACATTATGGATAACTGACATGGAAATTCTTCTTAATGAAATAAAGCCATGATTTTTTTTTGTGATGTTCTGAGAGGTAAGATAACGTAGATCCATTTAATTTGTTTTGACATCCACAATTACAAAACAAATTAGATTTTACCTGTTGAAGCCCTTCATGATTCAAAACAAATTCTGATCTCTTCCAATCATTGTGAGGTGCAATTGGTTTCCCTGCTTGCGGAGCAGTTAGATATCCAACTTTAAGATATGGTAAAGGTAACTGTCAAAAAATTGGGTCTGATCAGATTTAATTTGTAAAGAATAATTTCTCCAGCCAGTTTAAAATTCAAATATATAGAGAAAGACCTATGAAAACAAATTCATTTTCAAGTCAAAATGCCTTGCATTTTATCAGGGGAGCTATAGGAGTTCCAGTCATAAGTAGTAATAAGGCAGAAAAGATATTGGTTGCAATATGGAAATATGTATTCTGATAAAATCAAAAAAAGTATCTGGCAACCACAACACACAAGTGTGGAGGTATTGATTGAATCCAAAATTTTGCAATGAAAAGGGTGGATATGAAGTTCAGTTTTTTATGTGCCCATATTAACCTGAAACAGCAGCTTAGGGGTCAAGCCACAGATTTGGGCAACAATGCAAAAACCAAAAGCATAAGAACTAGTAGATAATCCAAGGTTTAGGAAATGGTCAACCATTCAAGACAACAACAGAGTTCACATAGGTCACAGAACATGTCCCACCCTAATATCAAAAGTCCAAGAAAAGATAACACAGGCCTCATAAGCCATAACTACTGAGAAAGAAGTTAGCTATCATGAGGAAGGCATTTTAGGATAAAATAACAACCATAAATTCAGAAAATGCAATACTGACCATGGAACGCACAAGCCTCAATGCACTGCTATATACCTGTAAAGAATCAAATAAATTTTAGCTTTGAATTATAATCCTTTGGCTAATTGAAATTATAATTCTGAGGCTACATGCTTTTTGTATCACAGAATTTAAACAAGCACGTTTAATAAAAATGAAACTGTGCAACACTTGCCGAGTAATTTGGTTTCAATGCATGAGCAGCTGCAATGTAGATAGCAGACTGGCTATACAACTCATTAGGGGAAACATCTTTAGCATTGGGTGTTCCCCCGGTTCTTAATGTGTCCTCGGCTAGCCCATACTGCCAAAAAAAAGCATTTATATTTAGGATTTAAACTCACTGATTTGTGGGAGGAGGTGAAAAGACAGTCAATTATCTTGTCTTAACCTACAAATGAAATAAAGCAAGAAAACAGATATAATCACAGTTGAAACATGATATTACAGATGAGGATGGAAAGGATTAAACAAACCAAAATGATATTACAGATGAGGATGGAAAGGATTAAACAAACCAAAACAGTTCCGAGGTTGTAGATTGCTCGATGAAAATCAAATTGCAACTGAATTGCTGCACGGAACTGCATTAGAAACAAGCAAAAGGGATCATAAGGACAGAAGATACAAGTAGACCTATTCCTAGGACATACCAAAATCAAAATCACTTTGCTGCTTGTCCTATATATTCATCCAAGCACTCTAACATCTCCAAATGACTTTCTGTACCTTGCTAATTGCAGTTCTCACAATGGTTTGTTTTTCTCTTGCAGGAACAATTGCACTGAGTTCCTAAAATTGCAAAATTCAATACAGCATCAAATTAAACTACCCAGAACAACCACACATACCAGAACATCTCAAAGTATCAAAATTTAAAAGAAACAAAAGCTCAACAAAAGTTCTTGCAGGGAGAAAAGAAGTATAAACAGTGTTGAATGAGGAGACATAAAGTACCTGTAGAGCAAGTCCCCAATTATTGAGTGCCTGAAATGGATTTCATAAACAATTGGAATCAGCAGTAGAAGGTTGTTACAAACAGATGGGAAAGTTGTGGACCTTGGTTTCAGATGAGACAACAAAGAACTTTTAAGAATTTAATTAAAAAAAATACCTGGGGGCTGTTCCAGTTAAGTTGGACAGCTTTTTCATAGTTTTTCGTTGCCTGCAAAAAGCAGATTATTGTAAATTTCACTTCTCTAAAAATAACTTTCTTAAGGAAAATATGAGCAGAGCTGCATGTAAATGAAGGACATAGCAATAAGAAAATCAAGCATGCTTGAAAAGGTTAGGTGGAAAGGAAAAATGGAATTTGCTTTGAGTATAAATGGCTCCTGGCAAGTTATAAAGGTCGCATACCCTGAATGACTGCCTATCATATCACATGATAGCATGATTTCGCAGAAGGGAAAATGGATACAAAGATGCATGTTCACTTGGTGCACACACAAAAGCAGAACCAACAAAATTGAATTGGTGAAACAATATTATATACCAACCTGCTTCCACAGTTCCTCAGCCTCCTTTGTACGACCACGCATTTTGGCCCGATCAGAAATTGCTATAGCCCAATTGTAAAAAGCCTGTCAATAAAATAACACCAAACTTTTGGGTGAGTAAAGTCTCGAAATCATATCTTTTTCCACAAATATTATCGTTTTCAAATGATACATAGATGCAATTAAATCTAGTTTTTTTTCCAGGAAACATGGATACAAAGAGTTTGAAATCAAAAAAAAATTGAATCTTTAACACAATCCATGTATTCATAAAATAGATCAATAATTTAATTGAATAAATGCTATCTTAACGCATATCTTCCAAACCCACCATGGTGTGTAGGCTCATAAGTGATCTGAGAAGTATCTGTAACGAGTAATTATTACCACATGGCCCTCATGCAAATGCTCAATTTTAGCAATTCTATTTTACTCATTATTTAATAAGATTCCTTTTCTTTGCCAGGAAAAGGAAACCAGCTCAAATGGATAAATATTAAATATAATCACTTGCAAGAATTCAAAGCAGCCAGCAAGTTTTTTTCAGTTTATTATCTCACTTTTGCATTTCAGGAAGTCAGAATCCTCATCATAACGTGATCTATAGACATTCAAAAGGATCATTTAGCATATGGGTTCAAAACATACATCATTAAGTGTTGGGCAAAGACGTGTAGCCTCATCATATTTTTTACAAGCTTCCTCAAGCAAATCATCTTTGGAAGGTGAAGTAGAATCCAGACTAACATTATCTGCACTTTCCTGCAAACCAAGATGCCAATCACATCAACACAATTAATCAATCTAGATTCTAATTTTTTTAAAAAAAATCTCAATATGCTTAAGATAACTACTATTTCATAGAAGCATTTTCTTTTCACATACCTGAAGAACCAATGCCCAATTATATAACGCATCATAATCGTCTGGATTTCTCTCTAAAGCACTCGCATACCTATAGCAAAATTCTACAACAATCAATAATAAGGCATCTAAATCTCAAAAAACAAGGCTGAGTAATGAATATATTACCTCCTGGCAGCAAATGTGAGAACACGTTGACGCGACCGACCTTCCTCATCAGTACTGGTAACACTATCAATCAATTCCATTGCCGCATTATTTTGCTGCTGCTGCTGCTGCTGTGTGCTCTGTTGACTGTTAACAAATTTTCAAAAATCACACGCTAAGAAGTCTAACAAAATTTCACATCTACCAGGCATGATACAGTTACAGAATCTTACGGTAAGATCTAGAAAGACACTTAAAATAACACGCAATCTAATCTAATCTAATCTAATCTGATCTCATTAATCACGTGTATTGCGTGAAAGCGAAAGAATTGAAACGTTTGACAATGAAATGTATTAATCGTAGAAACCGAACCGAACCTGAGAGGAGTGCTTGCCGCATCGTCGCCTTCTTCGGTTTTTAATTCAGTGAGCAATTCTCTCATCGTGAATGTTCTGTTCTGTTGTAGCTCAGCAGGACGACTCGCATTTTGCTCGTTCGATTCAGGTTTCTCTGATTCGTTTGATTGGATCTCGGTTTCATTTGGCTCCTCTGCCTCAGGATCTGCGCTCGTGACGTGAATTGTTGCTGGTTCTGGTTCTGGTTCCGGTTCTGGTTCCGGTGCTGGCTTTGATTCCGGTGCTACCATTGTCTCTAGCTCCGGATCTTGTTTTTGTTCAGTTGCGGGTTTAGGTTCGAGTCCATTTTTCAATTCGGGTTCTTCGGGAGTCATTGGAGGTGGTTCAAAGGATTTTCTGTTTTGTTTGAGTAAAGTGGAATGTGGGTTCGGACGGGGGGGGGTCGGGGGTAGAGAGACAGGGTGGGGGGACAGTAGAGAAGAGAAGAAAGGAAAAGGAAAATTAGACTATTCTTTTATGGGCCTCCAGAATTTTTGGATTTTGTTTGTTTAGGGTATGGGATTTTAAAAAATTGAAACTAAGCCCGCTAGTGATAAACTAGTCGAATAGATTCCTCACTTCTATGGCATGTGTGGCTCACCGAGCGAGGCCGGTCTAAACTTCGAACGTGAAAGTAAAATTACTATGACACTCTTCTATTTCAGTTATTTTTTATTTTATTTTTATTTTTAGTTTTAGTTTTTAAGAAATATAGTTTAAATTTTATATTTATAATTTCATAACATTTTACATTTACAAAAAAAAAATATATTGATTTTTATATAAATTGTTATTATATTTCAATTAATAACTAAAAAATCATTGTAGCATTAAAATTACAAAAATAAAAGATATTAAAAATAAAAAAAATCTAAGATACAAACCCTAAAAATCCAAAACAAAAAAAACCTCCCTTCACCAATCGTTTTCTTTTCAACGCTTATTAATTAATAATACTGGAAATCAAGAACAACATTAGCTACTCATAAATAATAATCACCCACGTTATAAAATCCAAAACTAATCAAGCAAACAAAACCCCTCTTCCACTCAAGACCAAACTTGTTTCTCAAATCCATAGATATTATATTCATCAAACAACTCTAGCGCCTTTTTTAATATTCCCCATCATTGTACTTAGCATCAATCCTTTCATCTCACAACATAATTTGTGATCATTGTCTAGAGAAAAAAATATTCACACACAAATCAATCTTAATTTTTTCAAACTTTCACTTCTCCACACCACACTATAACCAATCTCATCTTCATCATCCTTCAAACTGAAACTATAATTTTCATCTCACAACCCAACTTCTCGTAGTCCAACACCCAAAATAACCCCATACTCTCCTCAATTTTCTCCTCAAATAATCATCATTCCAACTACCATTTCAACCTCTTTCTCCACAAACAACCACTTATAAAACTAACAATAAAAACTTTGCACACTATTATCACCAACAAAATAAGATCTAATGACAGAAACAGTAGCACACTTTACATGTAGGAGATTGAAATTAAGCAAAAAAAACCATTCCAAGAATTTCATATGCAAGCATTAAGTAATAGTTATTTAATGGGTCTATCTCCACGAGTTAGATAATCTTTTATTTCAACGAAGAAAATGAAGATGCAAGCTTTTCCAAAGTGTTTTTTGACATAAAAAAATCATAATCATAGATCGAAAAAGCTTATTCATGCATTTAATTAAACAAATCAAGAATTATTTGTGTCAATAAATGTAAAAAAATAATCATTAATGATAACTATAAACTAAATAGGAAAAGTCAAGAGATAGATGTAGATCATGATATTTGATCTCACAATATGAGTTATATACCGAATCATGTTTAATAAATTTGTTTATTATAATTTTTTTTATTTAATCAAACAATAATAGAAATAGACACATACATGAAAACGATTAAAAAAATCAAAGAAAAAATATAATGTAAGGTTGCACATATTAGAAAAAAAAATATTTTTATTTATGTGAAAATCAAGTAAAAGCTAAACAATATTTAATCAAAGACTGAACTGAAAAGTTGAAAGATAGATTTGGATGAAAATATTTAATCTCAAAACACAAGTCATAGACTCAATTGTATTTAGTAATGTTGTTTATGGGAACCAATATCTTATTTAATTAAATGATAATAAAAAAATAAAAGTTGAGAGATAGATTTGGATGAAGATATTTAATCTCATAACACAAGTCATAGACTCAATTGTATTTAGTAATGTTGTTTATGGGAACCAATATCTTATTTAATTAAATGATAATAAAAAAACACATAAAACAACAAGGACAAAATTTAAAGCAACAAACCTTCATGTTGATTGATCTTCTAGGATTATTTATAGTTTGCGTAATTCTGGGACAACAGTAGTATCTTCAGGGATTGATAGAAACCATGAGTGGTTCTAGTAACATTTTTAATTTGTGGTGGTGGCTTGGTATATGAAGTTAATCGTGTAAAAACAACAACAATCATATGAGCTCCTAACCTTTTTTATAGTTAAATGGATCTCATTTAGTCTTAGTTTTAGTTGTTGAATGTCAATAAAACTTGAGTAATAACACTAAGGTATTCAAAACATGAGAATATCTTGGGTAAAAGCCTACCAAAGGGACCTTGCTTGAAGGTTGACTTATGATTATGAATTTAAGATTTTGTATTCACGTTTTTAAGTTAATATGGGTGATGGAAGTCTGAAAATCGGGTGGTGAGGGACTAACAACCATAAAACATGAAAGCTCCTTAGCTATTTATGTTATGAAAACCATAAAAAAGGATGATTATAGTTTTGTTTAGTTGGTTTGAACTAAGCTTGGTTGTTATGAGTCAATAATGAAGACCTTTTTATGTTTATGTTAAGCCAAACAATCCTTTTAGAAGTAAATCATGCTTATGAAGTTGACACCTTTTAAGAAAAAAGTGTTAATGTTTGATCCATGAGAAAATGTGGCATGAAAGCTTTCTCTTCTTTCTTTGAATGAAGTTTGGATATGAAATGTTATGTTTACTGATGCTTTTAAATCCTAAAAATGTCAATTTTCTCAATTTCCAGTCCATTGTTATGGTTAGAAAACATTTGTGTCCTTTGATTGGGAAAATATGACAATTTAGGGTTCTTATAATTTAGGGGTTTTATTCTTTAGATGTCATGTTTAACTTGAAAATATATGTTTTGAAGACTTAAAATTCACTTCTTTAGAGTTTCTTATCGCTTTAATTTAAATAGTACATGTTCTATTTGCTTTATTCATTAGAGTTTATGCTAAATATCCTTGATTATAACAAACACAAAGAATCATGGATTATATGAATGTTTTGTTAACTTAAATGAATCATGAATGAATAAGAAGATGCTTGAAACCTTTTCTTTTAGGGTTTGATTTGTTTATCTAGGTTTGTTGATTAGGAAAGAATTAGCTTAATCAAAAATTTACGTTTTGGATTTATCTTAGACTTTATTGAAATTAAATCTTGTTTTTAAAATAAAGAAATTAAAAAATATATACAAAATCATCTATTTTTAAAGATTAACATCAATTTTTTATAAATCGACAAAATCATTTATTTTTAGGGATCAATGTCCAAATTTTCTTAAAATTGAAGAAATCATCTATTTTTAGAAATGAATGTCAAAATTCTCATTTATCGATGAGTCTCTTATTCTTAGGAATTGATGTTATTTTTTTAAATAAATCATGAATAAGCTTAGAAATGAATTTAGACAATTAATAGTATACGTAGAGTAAATTTAGAATAAAACACATGGCAAATATAACTTTTCGTTTGAAATGATATAATAAGAGCGACACCAATCTTTCCTTAAACACAACTAACCCACCATATGAAACTATGAAACTAATTTCCATTTCAGAACTCCTAGTTTTCTTTAATTATTACATGGTGACTCCATATTTTTATTTTTCCCTTTAATTTTGATGAGATTCGTATTTGTTATGGTATGACAATGTAAATAGCTTAGAAGATGTTTTTATAGATCAGAGAGATACAATTGAGTTTAAGAAGAGATTTGGTTACGCCA
Source organism: Populus nigra (assembly GCF_951802175.1). NCBI lineage: Eukaryota > Viridiplantae > Streptophyta > Magnoliopsida > Malpighiales > Salicaceae > Populus > Populus nigra. The sequence goes on from NC_084859.1 coordinate 16,347,981, forward strand.
AACCACCATATTAATGATAAAAAATCATAACTTTTGATCTGAATATTAAATGAAGCTCTAACTATTAAATGAAGCTCATTTTTTTAAGAGATTCCCAAGATCTAATTTTATAGAAGGCTTAGTTAGTTGTAACCAACCAAGCGAGACCCCTAAATTAGACCTCAAAGATACTATTTCAACAAATTTTATTATTTTTTCTTGATTTTTCTAAATTTTATGCCCAATTGTGTTTTATTTTTGGCTTAGTGAGGCAGAACTTATTTGAGTTTAATTCAGAAATAAAACTGACTAAGGGTTTCTGTTGTGATAATCCTATTTTCTGCCAAAACTCTAGTCTTTTTTGTGTTGTTACTATCCTTATCATGCTTCTGTCTGCGTCACCCAAGATCCACATTACCAACAATCTTGGGCAAGAAGTGATCCTAAGGCATTCATAAAGAGCTTAAGCATTGAGCTTAATTGTCTGCCCGTATCTTTGGAAACGAAAGATACAAAAACTGCAAAGAAAAGGAGCCAAGTTGAAAAGGAAGATCAAAATGCTAAATTTGCATTGATGCCACTATCACTCACGGAGAGTGCGGGCACAGCATTCAGAATTCCATAATTTACCCCGTTAAACAAATTGCCTATCAGTTGCTTTTGTTTCGAGCTAGGAGTTGAAGTGATCCGAAGATCCCTTATTTTTTAAGGGATCTGCGCACAGCAACAAGGACGAAATGGAAATCTACGAAGAGCAAAAGAAAAAGGAAGAATTATTTCTTAAATCTTGTCGTGCAGGTTGACCACCAAGTCATGTGCATCATCGAGAAGCTTCCATACATCCAACTGACCGGCCATGCTATTGCATTCTCTCATGATCTCATCCATACTGCTGTACTTCTCAATGATCAGTTTCCTCCTCTGCAGCACACAAGCTGCTATTGCATAAAGCAGCAAATCATCACTAGGAGGGGCCCTTAGCCTCATCCTCCCCCAGGCAGACTGGGCAATCCCTGCCCGTATTGCTGCTTGGTCAGCCCACATCACCTCCCAGAGGCAGAGTGTTTGATCAAGGTTTAACTCCCTTCTGAAAAGAACCACCACCATTCTGTACACAAAGAAGCAGTCTTCTGCTTGAAGCTTCTCCAGGTGCTTGTAGAGATGGCTATCCTTGCACTTAATTATCTTGGAAACAAGACCCAGTTGCCTCCGGATTCCCACTTCATCGAGACGGAAATTGTGCCGAGCTTTCTTCATGAAGCCCACAAAACACCAGAAGGCTAAAAAATCCTCCTCCATCACTGCAATAATGGGTGAGAGTAAATCACTCATTCCTTGGCAGTAACCAATCTCAGGATCATAAAGTGCATATGCCTCGAGGATAGTGACGAGGCGAGCAGCATGAAAGATCCTGCTTGGCTCCAAGTGATCATAGTCCTGCAACCCTACACTCTCAGCCAATCGTCGTGCCTTCATCTCTGATACTTCTGCCTGAGATGGAGAGTACATTGTCCATTCACCATTTGCCCGCACTGCATCAACACGCATGATTCTCTGCCATGTGGCAAAATCCTCATCTTTCTGCAAGTTCAACCTGCTTTTTGTCTCAAAGGGAGAGGAATTCTCCTGAGAAGGCAAATCAAAATCATTTTCACCTGTAAATTCAGTTGCAAGAAAAGATTCTGCAATTTCTGGTTCTTCAGAGGAATCGGAATCAGTTGACTCCGTCTCTCCAGCCAAGCCATCTTCATAGGTGACCACACTCCTATCATCACCTCCTTCCAATATTGATTCAGAGCCCTGAGGAGCTTCATCAGGGAAATCTGAATCCTCAGCAGATAAGTTGCCTTGCTCAGCAGAAGGTGTCATCCTGGTACTATTAACATCTTCTAATCCAGGAAAATCCATAACTTGACTCGAGTCCCCGCTAACCTCAGCACTGCTGATTCCAACAGCTTGCTTGGCCTTAAAACTCCTATCATTGCATCTGAGATGTCTTCGGCACTGTTTCCGTAGATTCTCATATTCTTTTCTGCATTGCAAATATATATAAGAACTTGACTAGGGAAAGAAATGAAAATACATGATTACAAGGAATTTGGAAAAGAAAGCATTCATCTATAACTAAAAACTGTACAGGAAGAGAATTATGATACCTTTTCTCATCTTGAATGCAATCTCTTTCTTCCTTGGAACTGTTCACATCATAGCTGTTGAAAAGAACTCAACATCAATACAAAGAGCAGTGCTCATACATCATCACAATAAATGAACACAAAACAAAAGGGACAAGCTTCCTAGGATGGACAATCAGAAAAATGATAGCGTATAATGCAAGCACACATTCCAAATAGGAAAATTATACATGTCAAGGACATTGCTATGAGTATGTTTGCATTTAGCAAATGTGTCGCCAACAATCACGTTGTTCCTGGCCTGCCTTTCATGATTTTGCCCAAAAAACTTAATGACGAAATGCACTGATGGAAAGTTGCTACTTTGCTTGGTTATAAATATACCCTCAGAAAGCAAACTCAAGTAAATAAGAGACCTAAATAAAAAAAAATATATAGCTGGTATATAAATACTAAGAAAATCAAATACAAACTGCCACTTAAAACAGAACTTACATTCCAAGGAGAAATGGCCAAACCTCTGGTCTAATACTTGGATCAACACCCTGCATTAGAGTTTAAGAAAAATTAACACTCCTTCAGCAGTTAGAAATACAGAATCAGAAATATAACTAACAACATAAGACTTAATGAATAACTAAACAAAACAGTCAAAATATCAGTCACAGTGGAGATTGCATCATACCCCACTTCGGGCTTTCTTCAGAAACTTGACACCACCATCACACAATTTCCCATCAGGCATAAATAAACTTTTCCATTGCTTTGGTAAAAGCGCATGTTTTCTTCTCCTACGCGACCAAGGCGATTTAAGACTACCCCTGAACCAAAGAAAAAAGAAGAAACAAAAGATCAGTTATTCAATGATAATCATCTACAAAAAATATATTCCCAAACCACCGATTACAACTCAAAATTCTTTTTTTCCCATATGGCATCCAAAGATACTATTAACGATTTGCTTCCACTACCTTCTTAGATGGGAGTCTACATTGAACAACTAATTCTATGAGGGACAGTATTCTTCCACGAGGCCTAAACACTTTCGAATTTATTCTTTAATTGCACATCGAAGATTCAAGAACTGTTCCGAAATTCTAATAACAAGACAGCAAAAGGCAAGTAAAACGAGCAGGAAGAATAAGAAACTAGCTTGATAGAATAACATAGAGCGCACAGGGGGTCATTTTTAGACGACTAAGATTGGATTTGGGAAAAAAAACAAAAAGTTTACAGAAAGGAATTGAAGAACTCACCGATTAGTAGAAGCTGGTGAGGAGGAAGATGATGAGGACAACGAAGAGGAGGCAACTACTAATAAAACTGATCTCAAATATATCCACGATGATGATGATGACGGTGACGGTGACGAGGAGGAGTTTGACGTCGAAGAAGATGTGGAAAAAGGAGTATGGCTTCGCCTTAAGGCTCTCATTAACGGTTTCTGTTGCATCAACATCTAAATATATCTATCTAGGGTTTCTTTGGCGACGGTTAATCTAAGTTTTGAATTAGAGTGTCAATTATTCGAACACTTCAGGGTTTTTTTATTGTTGACTTTGTTATTTTACCTACGAGAATAGACGACGGTGGCGGCCAAGGCGATACCGGCCATGGCCGTGACAGCGATGGCTACACCAACACTGGAAGAAGACGTAGCGGCGCCCCATAAACCACCGCCAACGCCACCAACAGTGTTTCCGGTGCTAGCTTCGGCGAACACGATCCATTTCCAAAAAGCACCGCCGCCGGCGGAGGAGGAGAAGAGCATCAACAGTGAGATGACGGAGATGACCTTAAGGGATGGTGGTAATAGGAGTCCCGGCTTTTGATTCGATAACACCATCTCCAAAGTGAAGAGACTCTAAAGGCCTAAAGGCCTCTCTCTCTCTCTCTCAGAGTGTTTTTTTTTTTTCCTTATTTTATTCTCTCGATATTTTAATTGTTTTTTCAGTGCTCAGCTCTCTTTTTCATGAAAGGAAGTAAATAATTCAATAGTTGATTTTTTTAAAATGTTTTTTATTTAAAATATATATTAAAATAATATTTTTAAAATTTTTTATTTTTAACATTAATATGTCAAAAATAAGTTTAAAAAATAATTTAAAATAAAAAAATCAATAAAACAATATAATATCAATAAAAAAAGTATATTCTCTCTCTCTCTCTATTTCAACAAACTCTCTCAACATCTTTCTCTACTTCAACAAACTCTCTTTATTGGTGTAAAAATGATATTGGTGTTTTGACTTAATATAAAAATGTTTTGGTTAACGGGTGATGAAAAGTTATTACGGGATGTTGATAAAATAGTAATTATATTAATAATAAAATGATGTTTAGAGCGGTAGTTATGGTATGGTGGTGTGATGATGACAATAATTATAATAATATTATTGAATATTATAGTTTAGTATTGTGAAAATATATTTACCACTCTAAACGGAAAAGGGAGGATTTATAGTTAAAGTAAATCTTCTTCTTCTTTTTTCCAATTTCCAGGTGTACTTATGGGAGCACGCCAAACCATGATCTCTGCTGGTCATTATCACATAAGATTTACAACGATGCTGGCGGGTATAAGACACAGAGGCATGTGTTGGTCTGGTGATTGTCACCTGTGGAAGGATCTCATTTGAGGATTTAGCTCATCATCATCACTAGCGATGACTGCCTGAGAATCATTTTTATCCTCCTGCTGCGTGGACTGTACGTGGCATCTATTTCGGACGAGACAACGCTGTTGATTTAGTGCTTCCATTTTTATTTATGCATGGGTTTGATTTTCTCGCCGGAGCGTTTAACGGAGGAGGACATCCTCTCCATCCGAAACATGTTAGCAAAAAGAAAAAGGAAGGAAAGATGGAAAACCCAGCATAAAAACAGGAGTCAAAGGCAAGTAATCATGTTTATGGTAGGGCAAAATGAAAGGTGGTTTCTAGCACCCATGGCACCACAAAATAGGAAGGAGAGAGGCCGTGGGGGGGACAAAGACACCCATTTATGCCGGACCACATGCCTTTGCTTTGCCCTGCACTCCAGTGTAAAAGAAGTCACATGGATGGAGCTTTATTTTTGTTCTTTTCAATATACACAGTATCTAAAGATACATTGCTATATATATATATATATATATATAAGATAACGTGTTATTCTTAATTATTAGATATTGAGCATCTCGGCAGGGATCATAGATTTAATTATCAAAACCAATATCTAGTTTGGTATTATGATAATATAATTTTTTAAAAGTATTTTTTATTTGGAAATATATCAAAATAATATTTTTTTATTATTTATTTTTAATATTAACATATCAAAATGACAGAAAAATATATAAAAATAATTTTAAATAAAAAATAATAATGTTTTTCAAAAATATTCTTAAAACCCGATTTCTATGATTTTGTATTCATTGTCAATGTCTTCGACGGTCCATAAAGAATAAGGAGTTAAGGCACCATCACCCAATGGGTCCACCGGTAGTTATGGGTTGGGCCTACATGTAATCATGATGTTTGCAAAAGGCAATGACCCTGATCCCAGTTCCTAAATATCAAGAATCAACTGAATTTCTAGCTGCGAGAGAAATCAACAAAAAAAAAATTGTCTAAGAACGAAGGGGACACACACCTGAGAATTCGAAACAAGTTACGTTCACTGCCATGTTTTAAAATAACAGCTTCTTGTGATGAAGCCAACGATCAACAGAGTCCCTTGATCACAAGCCTGGCCGGAAAATGAGAAAGAAACTCAAATTCCGTGTATGCTGCCTGAATAGCAAGAAAAATGAAAGGTGGCTTTTAATGGACTCATGAACTAGATGGTCTTGCTTTCAGGCCCTCCCCATGGCCAATACTCACCAGCCTTCAACCCATGACTTTACCAACATGTGAAGAGTACTAACAGACCTAATTACATTTAGCAGATGAAATCTCCTCAGTTACGAATTAGGAGTACAGACTCCAGATCAGTGGTTGTTATGGTAGCTTTGATTCAAATTAGTATGTTTGCAGGAGAACAATTACGGGTGTTCATATAATCCGTGTTGGAAATTTATTTTAATTAAATAAATTATGTCCTGTGAAATCTCAAATAACTTTTGATTTATATTCTTGATTTATGATGGCTAATTAAAAGCCGGTAATGATAGTAATTAATTCTTCAACAATTCAGTTTCTAAAATTTATTATAAAACAAAGAGTGAATAAAGAGTTTCTAACTTGAGTTTTTCAGATTTTACACATTTACTTTTTCTCGTCTCATTTTTAATGTTTTTCTTTTTCTTTTTATGCTTTGATTTTCATCTCAAATCTAAAATTTAAGTTCATCTTATTGAAAAATATTTAAGTTACATAATTTTTAATTCAAGGATCTTATTTAAAAGTGCATCTGAACTAAGATGATGTTATTGAAATTTTAAAAAACATATCAAAAATATTACTTTAAAATATTTCAATAAGTATCATTCTTATTTTAATTTAAACATAGTTGATTTTATTATTAGTATGCATGCTAAGATTTTTTTATCTTATATCAATTGCAAATTTAAATATATTTTTAGTATGCATGCTAATATTTTATTTTTATTTTTGTATTAAAAGCATGTAACATTCATGTGAATGATAACTAATTATATTTGCTCACTGGTTTAATATATATATATATATATATATATATATATATATATATATTTAATAATGTATATACACACACACACTAGACTAGTTTATATTACAAGGGTTTTGATTTTTTTTAAGGTTAAAGATTATTGATTTTAGTCTGTTAAAATGGTGGTCAGGAGAATGCAAGCCTAAGTGGCGAGAGATAAGAAATTGAACAAAAAGAAAGAAAAATATTATTTATACAAGTATTTTCTAAAATATAAAGTTTGCTTTTTAAAATTCATGTCCCAATCTGTTATATTTATTTGAATCAGATAATAAAAATAACACTATTGATTAGTTAATATTTTTTAACACCAATAAGCACAATTGTAGTCCAATGGGCCTATTATGTTTCCCTGACAAATCGTTTTGGGCTAAAAACGCTCGCTTAACAGTACAGGACCCGCTTGGCGGTTCGTGAATTGGGGGATTAAAAGAAAAAGCTTGCAGCGTTGTGCTAATTGAAGTACCAGGCAGCATTTGTAGCAAGAGATTGCTGAGCTGAAAAGGGAAAGTTAATTATTTCACAATTTAACCTTAGATTATGGGCCTATTTGATTTTGACCCTTGCAGTAGCTGTTCTGTGTTGTGTTTTGATAAATAGTAACGGTTTAATAATGTATTGTTGTGTCATCTTATAGTAAGATTATATAAATTATAATTATCATTAATTAAATTAAATATTTTTTAAGAAAATAATTTAATTGTTCAAGAAATGATTTAAAAAAAAAAACATATAAATATCATAAAAAAATGTAAATACAAAAGAAATAATGATCATATTACATAGTTATTTTTTAGAAAATATAACTACTAAATAATTTAATTTAGATGCACAAAAGCTGAATTTTAATACATTTAAATACAGCAATTAAGGTTAGTTAATTCTGAAATATTTAAGATTATAAACTCTGTAATTAAATATTAGTTAATTACTGTATATAAAATAAAAATGACTGATGTTGGTTAATTTTAAAATATTTAAAGTCATTTTTATTTTTTCAATAAATAAATAATGTTTAATTTTTTAAAATCACTTTCCATGCTTTTTGAGGTGAAGATTTTTAAATTGCTTTTACAAAAATCTGTTTTCACTCTTAAAAGTTAAGCAATTGATTTTTAGAATCCTAACCAAACATTTTTTTGGTTCTATACTTTAAATCAAACCAATAAAGAGTAAATTATATATTAGCCCCTCTAGTTTTGAAAAATAAATTAAATAGTTCCTCTAGTTTATTAACTAAACCCTTAACCTATACTGACCATGCTTAATTTAATATTTATTTTTTAAGAGAATATTTTCTTTTCTCATCAATATTTTCATATAATCTATTTACTTTTTTTATTTTTTTTCTATTTCTTGAAACAAAACAAACTGAAAGGACCATGAATTGGGTAAAAAGGATCAAATTACAAATGCATTTAAAAACATAGGGACTATTTAATTATTTTTAAAACTATATTATAAAAATCGTTCTACCCTCCCAAGCATAATCAACTTCATTGTTGCGGGGTAAAAGACGATACCATCCTTTTCCCAGACTTGCCGTGCTAACATCACCTGGGAATTTGGTTTCTTTCATCACTTATCTTCCTTGCCAGATTTTGGGATCATCAATTTTGCAAGTGGAGAAAAGGTGAAAAAGCAAATGATAGCTGAAAAGCATGGAATAAATTCCGATGAATTATTTGAAACCTTCTTCTGCTTGCTTGGAAAAATTGAGTTCTTTATTTTAGTTACACTCAACCATCCACCCATGAAAGCAACAAGTTCTTTATCCAAGTAAGAATATTTCGGGGAGTGTGGTTTATTCGTATTTCAAAAAATTATTGATTTTTTATATTTTAAATTATTTTTTTATTTTTTAAAATCTTTTTAATATATTAAAATAAAAAATAAACAAGCATAACATGACGCCAGCATCTTTATTTACTTCAATAAAAAAATCAAATTAGACACAAAAAGCAACATGAACATTTATGGAATTAAAATATATTTTTTCTTCCTTAACAACTATAAGAACCCAATAGTTTATTGCCTGTGTTTTGCTGCATGTTACATCAATTTTTTTAAATATAAAAAAATATTAACAGTGCATAGAATTTCTTAACATTATTATTAAACCTAACTAAATTAATTAATTTTAAAACCTCTCGACTTAGCCTTTATCTAATTTGAATTTATATTTAAACCACATGGAAGCTAACTCGACTTAAATCGATCAATTTCATGAGTCAAAATACAATCATGACGATTTATAAAAACATGACATAGTTTTTTTTTAATTTAAAGATGACAACTATTTTAAAAAAAATAAGACAATGGGAGATTGAATCTACTTCAGTCCCCCGCAACTTGAGTCATGAACTCTATTAGGTTTAATATCTTTTTTTATAAACTATTTTTATTTAATTATATAACAAAAATAGATATTTACAAAATTGAGCACCAATCTAAAAATACATTTATTTGAGACAATTATCATCATAGAAAGCAAAAAAAAAAATCAATCATGTAATCTATTTCTCAATCAATCTAATATTGAAGGATGGAATTAATTAATTAAAAGAAAAAAAAAATATTAGGTTGGTGGGTAAACTTGTCAAACTTATGAATCGGGTAACCCGGGCTAGCACATCAAATATATGAACTGAGTTATGGACTCTACTAGGATTATAATTTTTTTTATAAAGTATTTTTTTATTTAACTATACGATAACAAAAATAAATGATTGAAAAATCAAACACCAATTCAGTATCGAGATATTTTTAAGGATAAAATAAAAAAAACTAGTTAAAAAAGTTAAACTTATCAGGCCTGTGAACTAGGTCAATTGACCAAACTAGTAAATAGGTCTATGAACTTTATAAAGTTTAATAGCATTAATTTTCTCTATTACTAATTTTTATTAACTATACAAGAAAAAAATAAATAATAAAAAAGTCAAGTTCAATTAAAAAAAAACCCTCACCAAACTCGTAAATTAAGACAATCTGGATTGCCTTAATAAACTCGTAAACCACACTAATCTTATAAAAAACAAAATAAAAAAAAAACAAATTATGAAACTAAAATCTAAATCATCCTGGTATTAAAAAGATGAAATACATAAAAACAAATTTGAAAAAAAAATTATAACAAAAATCCAAAAAGAAAAGGAAAAAGAAAGTAGAACACCTTGGATTATTATTGCAATCTACAATGCAATTAGTGTTGGTGAACAATGATTTTTCCACACTTTTTTATTTTTTTGTTATTTTATAAAGTTTAATAACATGATTTTTCTCTAAAAATGTATTTTTTTAATTATACGAGGAAAAAAAAGACTATAAAAAAGTCAAGTTCAATTAAAAAAAAAACCCACCAAATCTGTAAATGAGGACAACCTTGGTTACCTGGGCAAATCTGTAAACTATGTTAATCTCGTATAAAGATAAAATAAAAATAAAAAAATTATAAAGCTAAATTTTCAACTATTCTAATTTCAAAAGATAAAATTAAAAAAAAATTAAAAAAAGAATCATAACAATTTTTTTTTAAAAAAGCAAAATATTCCACAGTGCAATGGATATAGGTGAATAATGATTTCCCTATATTTTTTTAATTTTTTTTAATTTATAAAATTTAATAACATAATTTTTCTCTAAAACTAGTTTTTTAAACCATACGAGAAAAAAATAAACTATAAAAAAATCAAATTCAATAAAAAAAACATTCTAAAAAACCCATAAATT